>NW_027613763.1:0-33962 GCF_965212315.1 Lampetra planeri
AACGTTATGATTGAAGTTAGCTATTCTATTATCTATTATGAAGTGTATGTGTGTATTATGAACATCCAGGTCACCAGTTGAGCTTCTACCTGCATGTCCATGTGTTTACTGCAGGATAAGATGATGCTGTTCCAGGCCCACCACATCCCCAGCCCTGAAGGCGACGTTTCGAGCCCTAAGGAGCCTGTGGACCTCCCCCATCAGCAACATTCTCTATGCACTTCCTTGTGTAAGCAGTGGTTGTCTCTGTGTACTCCTGGAGGTCTATGGTGTTTTTGTAGGTGGCTGCCTGTCTGTATATGCTCCAGTCTGTGTTGACAAAGCAGTCCTGGAAAGCCTCTGAAGACCCTTCTGGCCACTCACATATCCGCTTAGTAGCTGGTTTGCTGACATTAACCAGTGGCCTCTAAGCTGCCATTAGCATGACAGTTGTGTGGTCTGAGGCCCTGATGTGGGGGAGAGGGAAGGCTTTTTAGGCTCCTCTATGGGAAGTGCAGACGTTGTTCGATGTTGGTATCTCTTGTGGGGAAGTTGAATGTGAACATGCGGTTTGGGAAACACGTTCATGGGATGGTCATTGGCATGGTTGAAATTCCCAGCCAGGATGAGGAAGGCATCAGGGTGGGCTGTCTGCTGCCCACTGATGTGCTGGTAGAGTTCGTTCAGTGCCTCACTCCGGTGGTTTGCTGGAGCCAGGGGGGATGTATATTGCAACCAGCAGTATACAAGTAAATTCCCTGGGCAGGTAGATTGACCGGCACTCGATAATCATATCCTCCACCAGTGATGAGCAGTGTTTACATACCACAACGGCGTCACGGCACCAGGCGTCACTGATGTAAACACACAGAAAAACATAAAAACACTGATCTACCAGATGAGAGAGGAGCCGATGCGTGTGTTCGCGCCACCATATTAGCCGATTACTCAATCACAACTCTTCCTTCAATCAGTTTTATGGAGCTGGAAAGAAAGAGGAAGGTGTCTACTGTGTTCCAACAGCCACAAACTCTGGGAAGTTTGGGACTCCAGAAGATCCAGTGTAGAAATACACTGAGTGACTGAAACAGGAGCAGTCACAATTTTAATCACAAAGAACCTCAACATGTTTGTTTTCTGCGTCAAATCCAAAGAAGCTGCAGGACATTTTAGAAATGTGAAGAACCTGTGATGATCAGTGAACATAGAAACAAACTGACCATTGAAACCTGAAGTGAAACATGGAAGCAGTTCAATATTCAGGTGGAAGAATCAGTGGACGAGGGGAACGTTCCAGACAGAAGAGACGTTTGATGGCTCTAATAAACCCACAAGAAGGGGGTGGAAGTGGAATCGGAGGCATACCTACTAGGATAAGGATGTGGATCGAGCTTTTTGAGAGCATTGACAAATGTATGCAGAGAGAATTTGGATAAGGGAAGTCGAGTAAGTAATCTGATTCCGGTTTATTCAAATCTCAGTGAAAATATGGAAAGTAGTTTCTTCCAGGTCGCAGAAAGAACACTTGGAAAAAGTGGGCTCAGGATCATCTCCAGGAATGGGTCGATGGGGTCGGGTGCAGTTCTTTTGCTCCAGGATCTTCTGGGATACTCGACTGGACTGCAGCCCCATCGTCTGTCAGTTTCTGTCTAGTAATTGTAACTATCCAAATAACCTGCAACATTGGTGGCTTCTTGGTCTAGTGGTATGATTCTTAATTTAGGTGCAATAGGCCCCTGGATTCAATTCCCAGACAGGGCCTTAAGAGTTGCTCGTTGTCCTGCAAGTTTCACATGTAAAGTGTTTTTACTTTACTTTAATCCTAAACTAGGAGCAATAAGGTCCCATGGGGCCTTCATGAGATTGTGTTTACTCCCCTTCATATGGAGAATTCTTTGCGGGCAATGGAATCTCACTTTACTATCTGGTTTGCTCTATCCGAAGTATTAAATGAATTAATCCTGAACTGATTTCTGTATTGCAGGATTACTGAAAGATGAGGGAGAGTATACTTTGAATGTGTTAGGCATAATACATGTGGTTATCAATCTAAGACAAATGATGGGGTATTATCAAGTCTTCCTTGCATAAACAAACATTCAAGAAGAGGTCGATGAAGCCACCCTTATGACATCTGCGATGGCCAGGAATCGAACCCGGGTCGACTGCTTGGAAGGCAGCTATGCTTACCACTATACCACCATCGCCACAAAACGGAGGATGGAGCTGGAATTCAACATGAAAGGGGTCAGTCTCCAGGTATGCAGCTAGCTTTACACTGCAGCTCTGTGTCATATGAACATCACAAGTCATCATCATGGTCAGCAAGTCCAAACACTTAAAAAACCCCATTTCTCAAGGCTAACCTAACAAACTAAAGAAACAGTCCCTGAAAGCATAGTCTGAATGTTAGAGGAGTGAAACTGAACCTCACTCCTCACAGAGTGACTCTCACTCAGAAGATCGCAGAAGATCCTGGAGCTGTGGGGCCAGAGCCTGTCAGAGAGGGAGAAGAACCTCCTGACAGACTAACCTGTGCCCAGTTGATGGTTGTTGTTGTTGTTGTTGTTGTCCTGTGTCTTCTCAGCCTATCTGCTGCCTCTAGTGGACATCCAGTGTTCAGATTGTGGCAACCCAGGAGTGAGGCAGGTGAGGGCATCAGCACCCCGGAGAGCGCCGTGCTCTCACCAACAGCTCAGCCCTGAGCTTGGCCCTTCAGAACCATGGAGAGCGGCACCACACGACAAATTGCGACAGCTGAGACTGGAACCCTCATCAGGACGGGGAGTGTCCTCCCTCCCAGCTGCAGGGAATCGGCGCTGGATGAGCCTAGGAGACAAAAGGGAAGACGGAGGAATCGTCAGAATGTAGAGGAAGAGTTTGCGATGTGACATACAGTACAGGCCAAAAGTTTGGACACACCTTCTCGTTCAATGTGGCCCCTTTATTTTCATTGTAGACTCTCACTGAAGCCATCAGAACTATGAATGAACCCATGTGGAATTATGTATTTAACAAAAAAGTGTGAAATAACTCTAAATATGTCTGATATTTTATATTTCTTCTTTCTTCTATATTTCTTTTTAAAGTGGCCACCCTTTGCTGTTTTGATAGAGCTGCAAACCGGTGGTGTTCTCTCAATGAGCTTCATGAGGTCGTCACCTGAAATGGTTTTCACTTGTTCCTCGTCAGGATTAGTGGAATTTTGGCCTTATTAATGGGGTTGGGACCATCAGTTGTGTTGTGCTTAAGTAATGTTGATACACAGCCGACAGCCCAACTAGTCATTCATATTATGACAAGAACCAATCAGCGAAGTAAGAGAAACGAGGTGGCCGTCATGACTTGAAGAAATGTTGGTCATGAAAGTAAAGGAAACGCATTGAATGAGAAGGTGTGTCCAAACTTTTGGCCTGTACTGTATTCAAATTCACAATTTATAGCAAACTCAGACAAATCCTTAGTTGAAACAGGTGATAAAAAATAAAAATTTTAAATGAAGTAAAACATGTTTCAAGTGACAAAGTGCTTTGTGCATGAACACAGTTTAGGAAAAATATATTTTGAGAGATTTGAGATGTTATCTACAGTGTGTCCTCTTGCAAACTGACTTAAACAATGTAATACTGATTCCTTGTATCTGCATCAACAAATACTGAACAACAGACAACCATTCTGAACACATTCCTCCCATTGTTGCTTCAAGATGAACCAACAAGAGATCATCAACAACAGTGAACAAACGAAGTGAATCATTGTTCACTGTCAGCTTCATGCATAGAGAGGAACATCATGACTCATCATCATGGTTAGCAAGACCAAACACTTAAAGAAACACATTTCTCAAGTCAGAAACTATAGAAATGATCCTTGAAAGTATAGTCTGAATACATCAGAGGACTGAAAGCGAACCTCACTCCCTACAGAGTGACTCTCACTCAGGGTTCCTTCCTGGGATTAATAGACTCCGCTGCCATGTGTTTATGGAAATGACCTCAGCCAATCAAAGCGTCTGACATAACTGAACTGAAGTTCTCCACATTATATTATCTGTAACTTATTTTAATCACAATATTCACTTTCAATACATTGTCAGGGCTGTCTCAACTCCCTGACCACAAATACAAGAGGGAAGGGAACTAGAATATTATAAAGTTTATTTAACAAAGGAAACTACGGAAACTACGGCAAACTAAATACAACAACCTATACACTGTCTATGTTCCAGGGCGTGAGATTCGGTGAGATTTAATGCGTTAGATCGCTCCGGACGATTATTTCACGCCGTAACTTGTCTTACGTGGAGGAATGGGTAGGTCACTGCTTTTCCGGACATCTGATTGGCCAGTGGGTGGTGCTTTTCACGGGATCAAATTCAATCCAGACAGTTATCCTGCTCCAGAGCAGGATAGTTTTTCAGAGTAAATTACCATGGAGACAGGTCTTGATTAAACGAAATCCGGCTTCTTGGTACGGAAGATCTAGGATCAACACTGAAGTTATCTCGCTAACACCAAAATCCTGCTTCGTGGTATAGGCCCCTGCTTTCAGGGATCTTTTCTTTAGTTTGTTAGGTTAGCCTTGAGTTGGGCTTCTTTAAGTAGTTAAGGTCATTGGGAAAGGAATAACAGTGAAAAGAGCCTACCTGAAACGTAGGCAGCACACAGAAATGCCCAAATGTCGTAAGGCCAGATTGCTCCTATCTTACATGTGGAACTTGCAGTCCAGTGAACAACTTGTAAGGGCTTGTCTGGGAATTGAACCCAGGACCTCTTGCACCCAAAGCAAGAATCATACCACTAGACCAACAAGCCACAACGCTTGCAGGTTATTTGTATAGTTACAATTACTAGACAGAAACTGACAGATGCTGGGGCTGCAATCCGGTCGAGTGTCCCAGAAGATCCTGGAGCTGTGGGCCCAGAGACTCTCACCCCCCATTTCCACCGGCTGCGTGTGCGTTGTGTCTCCGATCTGGCACGGCGGAGACGTCCTGAAATTGAGATATTTCATGGCCCTAAATGAACACTGTTCACCTGCATGAGCTACACAAAAGCTGTTGTCTCCTCGGCTCATCCAGTGCAGATTCCCTGCAGCTCGGAGGGAGGACACTCCCTGTCCTGATGTGGGTTCCAGTCTCACCTGTCGCCATTTGTCATGTGGCGCCACTCTCCATGGTTCTGAAGGGCCAAGCTCAGGGCTGGACTGTAGATGAGACCACGGAGCTCTCCGGGGCGCTGATGCCCTCACCTGCCTCACTCTGGGATTGCCACAATTTGATTGTTTGATTCCCAGAAATGCCCTAAGAGGCTCCAGTGATAACGTCTCTTTTTACTATTATTCCTTTCCCGCTTACTTTAGTTGTGTTATTGCAATCACAGTTTTTCTGTCAGACCCAGTGATTGGCTGAGCTGGGTTATTTCAATAAAAACATGGCAGTGTGAAGGTTCTCAGTCATCCAGGTCATGGTATCTTGCTGGCTTAAATCGTAGGCAACTGAGCTTCTGGTTTACTTGGAGATGTTTTGCCGCTCATCCGAGAACCTTCTTCAGTTCTGAACTGACTAGTGGGGAGTCCTGCTACTAATATTAAGTTGAGTTGTTACCTCACACGAAGGAGTGTGAGTATCGGGTCACCCTCCCTGGCTGTCAGTCATCTGAGAGTCGATAAGCCATTGGCTTACCTGAAAGGGGTGTGAGTGTCGGGTCTCCCTCCATTGTTGTCAGAGTCACCTGTAAGGCATTGGGTCGCTGAGTGATTGGAGCTGCAGGTGTTCTGAATGGTTTTTGATCCTCTTGGGGAGAGATCCTAAGACTGCGTTGTAAGTGTCAGATAAATTGTGTATTATTGTGTATTGTGTATTGTGTATATTGTGTGTATAAATTGTGTATTGTGAGAGGGTTTTTCTAATTTAACTTTTAATCCTCTCTCAAACCATCAGTCCTCCCTGGCCAAAATGTGAACATTGTCATCCTCAAAGGAATGACCTTTGTCCTTTAAGTGCGCCTGTGTAACGGTTGTTTAGTTTCCCCAAGATACAGGTCAGTGCACTCCTCACTACACTGGACGGCATACGCGACATTGTCCAGCTTGTGTCTGGGTGTCTTGTCCTTGGGGTGGACTAGTCTCTGTCTTAGGGTGTTGCTGGGTTTGAAATGTACCGGAATATTGTGTTTGTTAAAAATCCTCCTTAGTTTCTCTGATACACCAGAGACGTATGGCATGACCACACTCTTCCTCTTGCGGTTGTTGTCTTATTTGTTAGTGACCTTCTTTTTGTTGGATTTGGAGAACGCCCAGTTAGGGTAATCACAGCTCTTGAGAGCCTCCCTGACAGGGGTTCTCTCTTTGTGCTTCCCTTCTGCCCTGGTACACTTTGGAACACTTTGTGCCCTGTGGTTCACGGCCTTAATGACGCCTAATTTGTGTTCCAGCGCGTGGTGTGACTGAGTGAGTGGAAGAGATGGTACTGGTCTGTGTGTTTCTTTAAGTGTTTGGTCTTGCTGACCATGCTGATGACTTGTGATATTCATATGACACAGAGCTGCAGTGTAAAACCAGCCGGATACCTGGAGACTGCCCCCTTTCATGTTGAATTCCAACTCCAACATTATTTGTGTGGCAATGGTGGTATAGTGGTGAGCATAGCTCCCTTCCAAGCAGTTGACTTGTATTCGATTCCCGGCCATCTTTTGTTGAAGCAAGGAAGACATGATTGACCCCATCATTTGTCTTATATTAATCACTACATGTATTATGCCAAACACATTCAAAGTATATTTTACTATTACTTCAGATTGAGGATTGCGCAAACCAGATAGTAAAGTGCCATTCCATTCATCTCCTGTTTCTTCTTTCCACCTTCTTTGAGTCATGGAGGATCTGCGCCGGACTTTCATCATCTTCTAATGTTTCCCTCTACAGTCTTGATGGATCTCGTTTGGATGGGTGTTTCTCACGTAGCTTTCCATACACTGGACCTGTAAAGCCTGATTTCTCTGGAATCGTGTTTATGTCTATTGATGGTTGCCTTTATTCACCCATCCGTTGTAGTGGATGCTGTAGTGGCGTGTTCAGCTGTTCATCAGGATGGCTTCGATGTCTCCCACAGACAGCTTCAGTCCTCCCGTGCTATCTTCAAAGACACTGATCCACTTATCTGCTCCGTCTGTCAGCCCAACCTGACAGATGTCCAACCATGGCAATGAATGTCCATGGCCTTTATGTTTCTGTCTGGGAGGGTTCCTTCTCCATATGGGGTGCCATTGTCAGCGGTTCATCATCAGGAAGGGGTTCCCTGGTGTTGGCAGGGGAGCTGTACCAGATATATCAGAGGGGTCTATTGTCATTTTTATATCAACATCAAAAGTTTTTGCTCGTTGTGTCAGCTCAGTTTTTCCTCTTTCTCCCTTGAGGTTGTCATTCTGGTGGAATTTCTTTGGGTCTGTTTCTTCTTTAGCCTGGCGTCATCAGGCTAGCCAGGAGTCAAACCTACCACTGTGTGTGTTCCAAACAGGGACTTTTTTTCTGCTCCTCCATTCGATTTCCATTGTACATTATGTAGCTGTAGTCTTTAGGTGATGTAGCTTAATTAAAGTGCCTGTTTTGTGAACAGGAGGTCCTTGGTTCAAATCCCAGTAGTGCTTCTGATGCTGTAGATCTTTCTCACTTTCTTTGTGTTAAACCCTACAACGTGAAAACTCTTCAGGAGGTCCAAACTTACATGAAGGTGCTGCATTATAGCCATTCTATGTGCTGAAGGAACTTTATTTGATACACTTGGGTCTTCATTTCCTTTTTGCAGCACTGGAAATAGACCTACCACTTCTTATTTGTATAGTGTTCAGTATATATGACCCTAGTGCAAATGTCTGGGGTTCAATAGAACTTCTTCTTCTTCTTCTTCTTCTTCTTCTTTCGGCTTGTCCCTCTTGTGCCTATGTCCCTTCGGCTTGTTGCTGATGTTTTCTGGTTTCTTTAGCAATAACCCAGTTTTGGGCAGCACAGGGGATCTTTTAGATCTTTTAGATTCAATCATGTCTCTGCGCACAAAGGAAACAGGCAACAACGAGTTTTAAGATATGTATTTATTGACTAAGTACTAATAACACACATATGACACTAAAATGACAAAACACAAGACAAACAAAGAACAGACACAGAACATAAAAGAAGACAAAAGGTAAACTCGGGGTGATGGTGATAGGAGAAAGTTATTGATCAATTACTAATCCCTTAATAACTGAACTAATGACTAACCTATCGCATGTGAGAATCGGTACTGATGAGCAGGTGTGTGCGTGCGCGTGTGTGTCAGTTACTGGACTTTTGACATCAACTCTTATGAGCAGCTCAGAGATGTAACAGCCTACTTGACTTCAGGAGCTGAGGCTTGGACCCAGTGAGGCTGGATTCTGCATGCGATGTCTCCAAAATAAACGTGTAAAAACGTAGGTTTAACTCTAGGCACTAATACTCAAGCTTAAGAGGCACAACTTGGTTACGAAGAAAGAAAGCAAAGGCTAAGCTGAACGAACATGCGGCACAAACTTGAAAAATTCTGTAGGAGCGAGAGTACAGAACTCTGGTAAAAGAAAAAAGAGTGCTCAAGAAAAATGTTGGAAAAATGGTTGCTCTGAAAGTGGTCTGAAGGGAAAATGGTTTGCTCTGCTCCGAAAATGATCTGCTCTGCTCTGCTCTGCTCTGCTCGTAGGACAAAGGGTGTTTTTGCCCTTTTATCATGAGACGAGGTGGTTTCAGATAACTCATCACTATGCATGAATTGGTCAGGTTAATGTCCAATCACAAGTTCGAGGAAGAGATACTAGTTGTAATTTATGACTGGGGGGCTTGGTGCCTGTACCAGCCCCCAGGAGACACACATCTGTGGTTTGGAGCCAACGATTAATCTTTTGGGTTAATAGTTCTCCAAACACCATGACCCAATGTGTAAACTCTTGTAAACTACTGGCACACAATGTATCATGAGGTTAAAGACTAGGTATCCTAGTACAACTAGTATAACTAAGCATCATTACTTATCTAACGATAAGAAAGAATCAGGACCTGTAAGAAGATTACGTATGAAATGGTTCAAGGATACTAGAATGAACATTCTAGAAGAAAGAACATCGAGAAAAGACGTATTGGCATTCCACATTTCACGCTGGTGAAGTCTGTAGCAAGGGATTAGAGTACGTCATCAGAAAAGGAGACATTGTTGAACAGCAAACATCAAAACGTCAATGATTCTAATATCAACCTCTGGTAACTGGTAGTAAATAAGTAATGTTCTTATATACGAGTATATAACATTACCATGAGACACATAATATGTTTAATACATTTGTTAGGTTACAAATGAAACAAAGGGATCTCAGAGTCTCAGTCCTGCTCAGGAACGCAGGGAAAAGGTCTGGAGTTCAGTTTGGCCCCCAAAGAAGAGAGTGGGGGAGTTTGAGGTTTGGGTCTTTGTCGTAAACAGAGTCGTAAACTGTGGAAGGGAGGAAGGTTCTTCTCCCTGTAAGGTGTTTGTCTAATATCAGAGGTGACATCTTTATGGTTTGATGCCCAGAGAGTGAACTTAGAGGAAGGAGGCCCGTTCAAGATGGCTCTTGGTGTCATCTTGATAAGGAGGTTCCGTGTTGAGAGAAGTCAGCAGGAGTCATGCTGGTGTGACCTCAGATGGGCTGATTCACAAAGGGGGTGAGAAAGGGATGTGGAGGAAATGATACCAAGCAGGGTGCCCGCTACATTTCATTGCTCCATTCCTTGGATAACAATAAAGTATGTTCAATACTACTTTATTGTATTATTATGTTCTTTGAAATGAAGCAGCTTTGGTCGTCGTGGCAACCGTACAATCATCAGGATTTATCAACACTAAACATGATTTTTATTCTACTGATGAAACTGAGAATGTTTATTCAAACGTTATGATTGAAGTTAGCTATTCTATTATCTATTATGAAGTGTATGTGTGTATTATGAACATCCAGGTCACCAGTTGAGCTTCTACCTGCATGTCCATGTGTTTACTGCAGGATAAGATGATGCTGTTCCAGGCCCACCACATCCCCAGCCCTGAAGGCGACGTTTCGAGCCCTAAGGAGCCTGTGGACCTCCCCCATCAGCAACATTCTCTATGCACTTCCTTGTGTAAGCAGTGATTGTCTCTGTGTACTCCTGGAGGTCTATGGTGTTTTTGTAGGTGGCTGCCTGTCTGTATATGCTCCAGTCTGTGTTGACAAAGCAGTCCTGGAAAGCCTCTGAAGACCCTTCTGGCCACTCACATATCCGCTTAGTAGCTGGTTTGCTGACATTAACCAGTGGCCTCTAAGCTGCCATTAGCATGACAGTTGTGTGGTCTGAGGCCCTGATGTGGGGGAGAGGGAAGGCTTTTTAGGCTCCTCTATGGGAAGTGTAGACGTTGTTGGATGTTGGTATCTCTTGTGGGGAAGTTGATGTGACCATGCGGTTTGGGAAACACGTTCATGGGATTGGCATGGTTGAAATTCCCAGCCAGGATGAGGATCAGGGTGGGCTGTCTGCTGCCCACTGATGTGCTGGTAGAGTTCGTTCAGTGCCTCACTCCGGTGGTTGCTGGAGCCAGGGGGGATGTATATTGCAACCAGCAGTATACAAGTAAATTCCCTGGGCAGGTAGATTGACCGGCACTCGATAATCATATCCTCCACCAGTGATGAGCAGTGTTTACATACCACAACGGCGTCACGGCACCAGGCGTCACTTATGTAAACACACAGAAAAACATAAAAACACTGATCTACCAGATGAGAGAGGAGCCGATGCGTGTGTACGCGCCACCATATTAGCCGATTACTGAATCACAACTCTTCCTTCAATCAGTTTTATGGAGCTGGAAAGAAAGAGGAAGGTGTCTACTGTGTCCCAACAGCCACAAACTCTGGGAAGTTTGGGACTCCAGAAGATCCAGTGTAGAAATACACTGAGTGACTGAAACAGGAGCAGTCACAGTTTTAAATCACAAAGAACCTCAACATGTTTGTTTTCTGCGTCAAATCCAAAGAAGCTGCAGGACATTTTAGAAATGTGAAGAACCTGTGATGATCAGTGAACATAGAAACAAACTGACCATTGAAACCTGAAGTGAAACATGAAAGCAGTTCAATATTCAGGTGGAAGAATCAGTGGACGAGTGGAACGTTCCAGACAGAAGAGACGTTTGATGGCTCTCATAAACCCACACGAAGGGGGTGGAAGTGGAATCCGAGGCATACCTAGGATAAGGATGTGGATCGAGCTTTTTGAGAGCGTTGACAAATGTATGCAGAGAGAATTTGGATAAGGGAAGTCGAGTAAGTAATCTGATTCCGGTTTATTCAAATCTCAGTGAAAATATGGAAAGTAGTTTCTTCCAGGTTGCAGAAAGAACAATTGTTGGAAAAAGTGGGCTCAGGAACGTCTCCAGGGTGGGGTCGGATGCAGTTCTTTTGCTCCAGGATCTTTTGGGATACTCGACTGGACTGCAGCCCCATCATCTGTCAGTTTCTGTCTAGTAATTGTAACTATCCAAATAACCCACAACATTTGTGGCTTCTTGGTCTAGTGGTATGATTCTTAATTTGGGTGCAATAGGCCCTGGGTTCAATTCCCAGACAGGCCCTAAAGAGTTGTTCATTGTCCTGCAAGTTTCACATGTAAGGTGTTTTACTTTTTTTGACTTTACTTTAATCCTAAATTAGGAGCAATAAGGTCCCATGGGGCCTTCATGAGATTGTGTTTGCTCCCTTCATATGGAGAATTCTTTGCGGGCAATGGAATCTCACTTTACTATCTAGTTTGCTCTGTCCGAAGTATTAAATGAATTAATCCTGAAATGATTTCTGTATTGCAGGATTGCAGGACTGTGTTAGGCATAATACATGTAGTGATCAATCGAAGACAAAAGATGGGGTATTATCAAGTCTTCCTTGCATAAACAAACATTCAAGAAGAGGTCTATCAAGCCACCCTTAAGACATCTGCGATGGCCAGGAATCGAACCCGGGTCAACTGCTTGGAAGGCAGCTATGCTTACCACTATACCACCATCACTGGAAAGAGCTGGTATTCAACATGAAAGGAGTCAGTCTCCAGGTATGCAGCTAGCTTTACACTGCAGCTCTGTGTCATATGAACACCACAAGTCATCATCATGGTCAGCAAGACCAACACTTAAAGAAACCCATTTCTCAAGGCTAACCTAACAAACTAAAGAAACAATCCCTGAAAGCATAGTCTGAATGCTAGAGGAGTGAAACTGAACCTCACTCCTCACAGAGTGACTCTCACTCAGAAGATCGCAGAAGATCCTGGAGCTGTGGGGCCAGAACCTGTCAGAGAGGGAGAAGAACCTCCTGACAGACTAACCTGTGCCCAGTTGGTTGTTGTTGTTGTTGTTGTCCTGTGTCTTCTCAGCCTATCTGCTGCCTCTAGTGGGCATCCAGTGTTCAGATTGTGGCAACCCAGGAGTGAGGCAGGTGAGGGCATCGGCTACCCGGAGAGCGCTGTGCTCTCACCTACAGCTCAGCCCTGAACCCCCATCAGGACGGGGAGTGTCCTCCCTCACAGCTGCAGGGAATCAGCGCTGGATGAGCCTAGGAGACAAAAGGGAAGACGGAGGAATCGTCAGAATGTAGAGGAAGAGTTTGGGATGTGACATACAGTACAGGCCAAAAGTTTGGATACACCTTCTCGTTCAGTGTGGCCCCTTTATTTTCATTGTAGACTCTCACTGAAGCCATCTGAACTATGAATGAACCCATGTGGAATTATGTACTGAACAAAAAAGTGTGAAATAACTCTAAATATGTCTGATATTTTATATTTCTTCTATATTTCTTTTTAAAGTGGCCACCCTTAGAGCTGCAAACCGGTGGTGTTCTCTCAATGAGCTTCATGAGTTTGTCACCTGAAATGGTTTTCACTTGTTCCTCGTCAGGATTCGTGGAATTTTGGCCTTATTAATGGGGTTGGGACCATCAGTTGTGTTGTGCTTAAGTAATGTTGATACACAGCCGACAGCCCTGTTTTACAACTGGTCAGTCATATTATGACAAGAACCAATCAGCGAAGTAAGAGAAACGAGTGGCCGTCATGACTTGAAGAAATGTTGGTCATGTGAAAGCAAAGGAAACACATTGAATGAGAAGGTGTGTCCAAACCTTTGGCCTGTACTGTATTCACATTCACAATTTATAGCAAACTCAGACAAATGCTTAGTTGAAACAGGTGATAAAAAATGAAAATTTTAAATGAAGTAAAACATGTTTCAAGTGACAAAGTGCTTTGTGCATGAACACAGTTTAGGAAAAATATATTTTGAGAGATATGAGATGTTGTCTACAGTGTGTCCTCTTGCAAACTGACTTAAACAATGTAATACTGATTCCTTGTATCTGCATTAACAAATACTGAACAACAGACAACCATTCTGAACACATTCCTCCCATTGTTGCTTCAAGATGAACCAACAAGCGATCATCAACAACAGCGAACAAATGAAGTGAATCATTGTTCACTGTCAGCTTCATGCATAGAGAGGAACATCATGACTCATCATCATGGTTAGCAAGACCAAACACTTAAAGAAACACATTTCTCAAGTCAGAAACTATCGAAATGATCCCTGAAAGTATAGTCTGAGTACATCAGAGTACTGAAAGCGAACCTCACTCTTTACAGAGTGACTATCACTCAGGGTTCCTTCCTGGGATTAAAACACTCCACTGCCATGTGTTTATGGAAATGACCCGTCTGACATAACAACTGTGACTGCAGCAACACAACGAAGGTCAGTGGGAAAGGAATAATAATAAAAAAGACTAAAACAGTCGGTGTTACAGTTAATAGTTAATTAGTCCTGGTTACACAATTAAAACTAAATGAAAAGTTAATATTTAATATGAAGTCCAACACATTGTGAGTGAAAAGTTTTGTGTAGCTCATGCAGGTGAACAGAGTTCCTTTAAGTATCTGTACTGAAGTTCTCCACATTATATTATCTGTAACTAATTTTAATCACAATATTCACTTTCAATACACAAATATGAGGAAATGTTATTTGTGTTGTTTACAGGGAAGAAAGGCGGAAGAAATGTTACATGATGACCAGGATCTACTCTGAACCTTCATACATGGGTGAAGGGAAATCAACCTCAACACCTGGGGCTTGTACCACGAAGCTCGATTAATAAGTCCTGGATCAACTCCATTGATCTGACTTAGCGAGATCATGGCGATCAGGATCATCGGTACCACGAAGCTGGATATCAACTCCCTAATTCAATCCATCTTTGTCTCATCAAGACCTGTGAACACACATGTATAAGAGGTGTGCTCCGAGGCAGCAGACCAATCACAATCATCAGCGCATGGACGGGAGACAGAGCGCCTCGCGCATGCCAACTTAGCTACTTTGTCGCTATTTTTAGCTACTTTCTGGACCCCCCTAGTGAGAAAATTAGACAAAAGCGATTAGCGACAAATCTAGTGACTTTTTTTGGTGATCAGAGGCTCCAAAATCGCGGGATTGGACTGCTCGCTCGTCTAGCGACTTTTAGATTCTATCTGGGCGGGCCAATAGCTACTTCCGATGCTGGGGAGTTGGCAACACTGGCCTCGCACCGACTGCAGAGGTTAATGCTGGAAAATGGCGATGAACCCCGCAACTCTGAAGCCGATAACCGCGATGTGCCTATGGCTGTACCCTTGCAAGGGAGGCAATACATTTATGAGTCGAGAGCTGTGCATAAAGCCATCGGAGAAACAACGGCGACTCACCAAGGGAGACAGGAAGTGACCACACCCGGCCCCGCACAAATCCAGCTGTCCTGCTGCACACAAAGGCCAACTGTTCCCTCACAACCCTCATGTCACCAATGCGCACATGATGCCGACTGTGCACCTGCATGGCGAGGACACACAGGCAAAGTGCCTTACCTTTTATGGCCAAGTTAGTACATCGAAGCACACGCTGTTCCCACCAACCCTGCTCGCAGCCACCACGTTCTCCTCACCCAAGGAAGAGGCATGGTCAGGCACCTGCTAAAACAGATGCGTACAGCCACTCAGCAACAGCACACACGTCTGCTGGCACAGTGCCGTACAGTGGCAGGGAGGACCATCACATCTGGAAAGTGAAGACGATTAAATCATCTTTTAAATCAGTGAGATCTCAGGAGACTTGATGGACCACTGACAGACGGTGTTTCGGATGAGTCGCCCCACATCTCCCACTGAGTAAAGGAAGTGGCCCGTGTCAAAGAACCTTAAGGCGATGTATACTGTCTGTCCAGGGTGTGAGAATCCATCAAACTCAGTGAGGTTTAACAGGTCTCGGAAGATTCTTTCACACCACAACTTGTCTTAGATGGAGGAACAGGGTAGGTCATTGCTATTGCCAGAATGCTCCCATCTTACATGTGGAACTGACAATATAGTGAACAACTTTTAAGGGCTTGTCTGGGAATTGAACCCAGGACCTCTTGCACCCGAAGCAAGAATCATACCACTAGACCAACAAGCCACAACTCTGGAAGGTTATTTGTATAGTTACAATTACTAGACAGAAACTGACAGATGCTGGGGCTGCAGTCCGGTCGAGTGTCCCAGAAGATCCTGGAGCTGTGGGCCCAGAGACTCTCAGAGAGGGAGAAGAACCTTCTGACAGACTAATGGACCAAAAGAACTGCACCCGACCCCACTGACCCATTCCTGGAGATGATCCTGAGCCCACTTTTTCCAATAAGTGTTCTTTCTGACCTTTCTGACCTGGAAGAAACTACTTTCATAGTTTCACTGTGATTTGAACAATAAACCTCAGATTAGTAATCACATTACTTATTTTTCTTCCCTTATCCAAATTCTCTCTACATACATTTGTCAACTCTCTCAAAAAGCTTGAACCACATCCTTATCCTAGGTATGTCTCTGATTCCACTTCTCCTTGTGGGTTTATGAGGGCCACCCTAATAAACAAATGCACAACTAATAACTCAAGCTCAAAAGCCTGGTCAGCGCAACATTCTTCTTTGGTTGTGTATAAGCATGCCTATACATATGCTGTATATGTGTGTGTATGTATGTATGTAGATATGTTTTGCTTTGTCAAATGTGTGTGTGTGTGTGTACGTACGTTACGGTTAGTGTGAAAAAAAAAATTGACCCAGAGAATCAGGTTGTGTGAAGATCTCACAAGAATATGGACGATAGTGGATGGAACAAACAAATGCACATCTTCATCCTTTTGGGAGTGCAGGCACAGGCTGCATTTGTTCTGAGATCCAGCCAACCAGCAGTTTTACATTCTGTCCAGTGGGAGTACATAGTTGTCTTCTCGAGCCATGGATACCAGCCCAGAATTACCATATAATTATGAATTCCTGTATGGAGCAGTAACATATTTGTTGTTTAAAAAAGCAAAAATACAACAAAAAAACACACCTCATGGGTGATTTATGGTGACCAATCAGCTATTGCACGGGGTGTAGAAAGTATTCCTCTAGGGCCACCTATCCTGAAGGTCTGCCTGCTCTTGCACATCTGATTCAAATCAGTGGGTCATTGTAAGGTCTCGGAGTGGAATGAAATAGAATGAAATGGATTGCCTTTATTGTCACATGTACCGGAATACACAGAGCGTCAGCAATCACCCGTCTGAAATTACATATCGTTAGTATAATAGCATAATTTCCTAGGCTGCTATGTAGCAACTATGTAGCGTAGTTAACTATTAGGCTCACGATATACAACGATACAACAGGGGGGAGACAGGACTGGAGGATTGATTGTATGGGGGGAAGGAAAGGGAGAACAGGAGGAGACGGGAGGAGAAACAAAGACAGCTCTCAAACTATGTGTTTGGGTTATTTGGAGCTCGATGTTGAACTGTGTGGTAAGGTGATGCCCTGCTGCACGATCCTTGTTTTCGAAAAATCTGCTACACTTCTCCGCTGCTCTATATTTATCGCCTGCCCCATCCTCTCACATGTTTTTATACCACCCCTACCTCGCCACCCACATAGCGCTCCTCGTCTGTAACTCCTTCGTTAAAATCCCACAGGTATTCGATCAAACTCTTTGATTAAGGGAAGTAGAGTAAGAATCATACAATGGGCTGCTCAGTTGATTGGTGGGACTCAACTCACTACGTCAGCCCTTTATGACACAGAGCCGCAGTGTAAAGACAGCCGAATACTTCAAGACTGCCCACATCCCTTGCATGCCAAATTTGTGTCGCTGTGTGGTGATGGTGGTCTAATGGAGGACTGATGGTTTGAGAGAATATTTAAAGAGGTGATTTTTGTTAAAGTGGAAAAACCCTCTCTCAACAAAGGAGGGGGCATAAGACAATGTCCATGTGTCAGTCAGTGTTTGTGATTCCATGTTCCAACTGTTCCCAAGAACAAACAAACCCTGATGCCTTGATCCTGTCTGGGGATTTCAACCACATTAATCCCAAGAACGTGTTTCCCAACCCGCATGGTCACATCAACTTCCCCACAAGAGGTAACAACATCCTGGTGAATGTCCACACTTCCCATAGAGGAGCTTACAAAGCCTTCCCTCTACCCCACATCAGGGCCTCAGACCACACAACTGTCATGCTAATGGCAGCTTACAGGCCACTAGTTAATGTCACCAAACCAGCTACTAAGTGGATATGTGTGTGGCCAGAGGGGTCTTCAGAGGCTGTCCAGGACTGCTTTGTCACCACAAACTGGAGCATATTCAGACAGGCAGCCACTACAAAAACACATAGACGGTCACTGACTACAGAAGGAAGCGCATAGACGATAATGCTGATGGGGGAGGTCCACGGGCTCCTCAGGGCTTGAAACGTCGCCTTCAGGGCTGGGGACGTAGTGGGCCTTGAACAGCATCATCTAAACACGTGGACTTGCAGGTAGGTGAACAACTAGTCCACAGGCCATCACAGGATGTAAGGCTGTAGAAAATCACCTCTGACATCACTGTGACCAGCACAGGAGTTGCTGAGGGGACGTCTTTGAAGAATGCACGGGAGGACTGAAGACTGAAAGAAGAAATAGGAAATGAATGGAATGTTTAAAATGTTCAAAATGTATGTGAGGAACGCCCTACCAAAAGGCGTGTGCAACAAACTGAACAATGTTGTAGGATTGATGAAGATAGGATGGACTCGCTACTCTGAACATATATTGCCCTTTGTGAACATATGCACAGGGTAAAAGTTGGACAGAGAAGCACAAAGTAAGAAACAATTGATAAACTGACCCAACTCCAGATTGGAGAAATATCCAAAAAAAAAGGACAAAGTCAAATACCAGAAAATAGCAGTCACATCTGAAGAGCCCAAGACTGCACCTGCAAATGACAGCAACCCAAGCCCCTGTGGTCACTACAGCAACACCCCAGAGTATACCAGCAACCCCACACATCCAACATCAGCCCTACACAGCTCCACAAGCAGCTGAACAGCAACCACCTTGTATGTATCCACCAATAACATAGCAACCGTCCTATACGCCAGCGCCAGCCCTGCAACAGGCTCCACCAGTCCAGGGGCCTGTAACACGAAGCCGTATTTCGTTTAATCAAGACCTGTCTCCATGGTAGTTTACTCTGAAAAACTATCCTGCTCCGGAGCAGGATAACTGTCTGGATTGAATCTGATCCTGTAAACAGCACCACCCAGTGGCCAATCAGATGTCCGGAAAAACAGTGACCTGCCCATTCCTCCACCTAGTTATGGTGTGAAAGAATCTTCCGGGACCGATCTAACCCGTTAAATTTCACAGAATTTTACCAATTCTCACACCCTGGACCACAGACAGCAGTGTTGCCAACTTAGCGACTTTGTCGCTATTTTTAGCTACTTTCTGGACACCCCTAGCAAGAAAGAGTAGAGAGAGAGAGAGAAAAAGCAACTAGCAACTTTATTTGGTGATCAGAGGCTCCAAGATCGCGGGAGGGGGGAAAAATAATTGTGCCATTTTCTCTCTTTCCCTGTTCAGAGAAAGAGACAGAGAGGGGCAGTGGAAGAGAGACACAGGCAGAGAGGGGCGGGGGCGGAGTTGAGAACAGCGTGCACTGTCGCTTCCTTGTTTTTTTGTCCTCACTCACACACAGGCAGACAGACAAGGCGCACACACAGACTGTAGGCACTGATTCTCAGTGAGTGTATGACTATGCCCTCTGATTTGTTTTTTTCCTTATTTTTCCAAAATAAAAAAAGCAAGCTATAGATCTCAGACAAGATCTTGAAACTGAACCTCACTCCTCACAGAGTGACTCTCACTCAGGGTTCCATCCTGCCATCAACAGACTCCACTGCCATGTGTTTATTGAAATGACCCAGCTCAGCCAATCACTGCATCTGACAAAACAACTGTGACTGCAATAACACAACAAAGGTCAGTGGGAAGAGAATAATCATAAAAACACTAAAAGAACTGTGTTGACACAAAGGGCTTGTCTGGGAATTGAACCCAAGACCTCTTGCACCCTAAGCAAGAATCATACCACTAGACCAACAAGCCACAAAGTACCAATATTGTGTGTATCGTCCCAATTACTAGACAGAAACTGACAGATGATACAGCTGCAGTCCAGTCGAGCATCCCAGAGCTGTGGGCCCAGAGACTCTCAGAGAGGGAGAAGAATCTCCTGATGGACTATTGGACCAAAAGGACCACACTGGACCCTTCTGACCCCTTCCCGGAGATGATCCTGAGCCCAGGGCTGGGACAGCTGACCAGGCCCCTCCTGAAAACAAAGGGCAAGCAGAGACTGACCCTGCACAGAGTGGACAGAAAGATTCTCTACGTATGAGAACTGTGTGAAAAGGATCCACAAGGTCGGGCTGAGCAACAGGCCCTCCACCACGTGGGCACAGGGACAGGGTCCTCTCGCTTCTCCCATTATATTCCATGGTGTGAATTTTGGACCATTCTTTGGTCCCTGCCAAGCCTCTGTCCAGCAAGTTTTAGATGTCACCCTGCTCTTACACGCCTGATTCAAATATTCAAATCAGCATCGCGTTACCGGGCCTCACTAGAACTTCACAGAAACTGATTCAGGTGACGTAGGAGCAGGATGACATCTAAAACCTGTAGGACCACAGTTTGACACCCTTGATCTTGAATGTGTTTTACCATAATGTGTTTTAACATTTGGCATCATACACGCAATGATCAATCTAACACAAATGTGTTTAATCAAGTCTTTCATGCATCAGCAACCTTTAAGATGAAGACATCTGGTGAATGACTAGGAAGACAGATTAAGAAAAGATTAAAACTTTTAAAAGTTTATAAATGTAGTTTTTGTTATGGCTCCAGACTCTCTTTCACAGAATGAGGGAGAAATGGCTCTCTTGATAGTAAAGTTTGCAGAACCCTGTGCGAGATCCTAAATGAAGCTATATGAAGTTTGCAGCTTCCATAAAAAAACTCTGAATAACAATGAGGCATTGCTGGGTATAAACACAGGATCTCCCGTTTGCTAGACAGGCACTTTTACCAACTAAATCCAGAGCACCTTCAGACAAATGTTGTCTGAATGCAGTGCAGAGTACCCAGCCTTCTTGGAGGACCTGGGAGGAGTACTGGAAGGTGCTCCAACTGGGGACTCCATCGTTCTTCTGGGGGACATCAACGCCCACGTGAGCCGCGACAGTATCACCTGCAGGGGAGTGATTGGGAGGAACGGCATCCCTGATGTGAACCCGAGCTGTGTTCTGTTGCTGGACTTCTGTGCTGGTCACAGTTTGTCCATAACAAACACCATGTTCGAGCATAAGGGTGTCCATAGGCACACGTAGCACCAGGACACCCTAGTCTGGATGTCAATGATCGACTTTGCAGTTGTGTCATCTGGCACTCAGCCGTATGTCTTGGACACTCCCTTAGACATTGGGTGAGGAGCTCTGTCACCTGGGAGGAGCTCAGAGTGGAGCTCAGAGTAGAGCTGTTGCTCCTTCACATCGAGAAGAGCCAGCTAAGGTTGCTCGGGCATCTGTATCGGATGCCCCCTGGCTGCCTCCCGAGGGAAGTGTTCCAGGCATGTCCCACTGGCACGAGACCCCGGGGAAGACCCAGGACTATGTCACTCGGCTGGCTTGGGAACGCCTTGGGGACCTCCCGGAAGAGCTGGAGGAGGTGTCCTGGGATAGAGAAGTCTGGGTGTCCCTTCTTAGGCTGCTGCACCCCGGCCCCGGATAGATGGATGGATGGATAATATAATGTAAAGAAATTGAGATATTTCATGGCCCTAAATGAACACTGTTCACCTGCTTGAGCTACACAAAAGCTGTTGTCTCCTCGGCTCATCTAGTGCCTGGATGAGCCGAGGAGACAGTGGGTTCCAGTCTCAGCTGTCGCCATTTGTCATGTGGCGCCACTCTCCATGGTTCTGAAGGGCCAAGCTCAGGGCTGGACTGTAGATGAGACCACGGAGCTCTCCGGGGCGCTGATGCCCTCACCTGCCTCACTCTGGGATTGCCACAATTTGATTGTTTGATTCCCAGAAATGCCCTAAGAGGCTCCAGTGATAACGTCTCTTTTTACTATTATTCCTTTCCCGCTTACTTTAGTTGTGTTATTGCAATCACAGTTTTTCTGTCAGACCCAGTGATTGGCTGAGCTGGGTTATTTCAATAAAAACATGGCAGTGTGAAGGTTCTCAGTCATCCAGGTCATGGTATCTTGCTGGGTTAAATCGTAGGCAACTGAGCTTCTGGTTTACTTGGAGATGTTTTGCCGCTCATCCGAGAACCTTCTTCAGTTCTGAACTGACTAGTGGGGAGTCCTGCTACTAATATTAAGTTGAGTTGTTACCTCACACGAAGGAGTGTGAGTATCGGGTCACCCTCCCTGGCTGTCAGTCATCTGAGAGTCGATAAGCCATTGGCTTACCTGAAAGGGGTGTGAGTGTCGGGTCTCCCTCCATTGTTGTCAGAGTCACCTGTAAGGCATTGGGTCGCTGAGTGATTGGAGCTGCAGGTGTCTGAATGGTTTTTGATCCTCTTGGGGAGAGATCCTAAGACTGCGTTGTAAGTGTCAGATAAATTGTGTATTATTGTGTATTGTGTATTGTGTATATTGTGTGTATAAATTGTGTATTGTGAGAGGGTTTTTCTAATTTAACTTTTAATCCTCTCTCAAACCATCAGTCCTCCCTGGCCAAAATGTGAACATTGTCATCCTCAAAGGAATGACCTTTGTCCTTTAAATGTAGGTGAACTCTCCTGTGTTGAGCCATGCGCCTGTGTAACGGTTGTTTAGTTTCCCCAAGATACAGGTCAGTGCACTCCTCACTACACTGGACGGCATACGCGACATTGTCCAGCTTGTGTCTGGGTGTCTTGTCCTTGGGGTGGACTAGTCTCTGTCTTAGGGTGTTGCTGGGTTTGAAATGTACCGGAATATTGTGTTTGTTAAAAATCCTCCTTAGTTTCTCTGATACACCAGAGACGTATGGCATGACCACACTCTTCCTCTTGCGGTTGTTGTCTTATTTGTTAGACCTTCTTTTTGTTGGATTTGGAGAACGCCCAGTTAGGGTAATCACAGCTCTTGAGAGCCTCCCTGACAGGGGTTCTCTCTTTGTGCTTCCCTTCTGCCCTGGTAGGAACACTTTGTGCCCTGTGGTTCACGGTCCGAATGACGCCTAATTTGTGTTCCAGCGGGTGGTGTGACTGAGTGAGTGGAAGAGATGGTACTGGTCTGTGTGTTTCTTTAAGTGTTTGGTCTTGCTGACCATGCTGATGACTTGTGATATTCATATGACACAGAGCTGCAGTGTAAAACCAGCCGGACACCTGGAGACTGCCCCCTTTCATGTTGAATTCCAACTCCAACATTATTTGTGTGGCAATGGTGGTATAGTGGTGAGCATAGCTCCCTTCCAAGCAGTTGACTTGTATTCGATTCCCGGCCATCTTTTGTTGAAGCAAGGAAGACATGATTGACCCCATCATTTGTCTTATATTAATCACTACATGTATTATGCCAAACACATTCAAAGTATATTTTACTATTACTTCAGATTGAGGATTGCGCAAGCCAGATAGTAAAGTGCCATTCCATTCATCTCCTGTTTCTTCTTTCCACCTTCTTTGAGTCATGGAGGATCTGCGCCGGACTTTCATCATCTTCTAATGTTTCCCTCTACAGTCTTGATGGATCTCGTTTGGATGGGTGTTTCTCACGTAGCTTTCCATACACTGGACCTGTAAAGCCTGATTTCTCTGGAATCGTGTTTATGTCTATTGATGGTTGCCTTTATTCACCCATCCGTTGTAGTGGATGCTGTAGTGGCGTGTTCAGCTGTTCATCAGGATGGCTTCGATGTCTCCCACAGACAGCTTCAGTCCTCCCGTGCTATCTTCAAAGACACTGATCCACTTATCTGCTCCGTCTGTCAGCCCAACCTGACAGATGTCCAACCATGGCAATGAATGTCCATGGCCTTTATGTTTCTGTCTGGGAGGGTTCCTTCTCCATATGGGGTGCCATTGTCAGCGGTTCATCATCAGGAAGGGGTTCCCTGGTGTTGGCAGGGGAGCTGTACCAGATATATCAGAGGGGTCTATTGTCATTTTTATATCAACATCAAAAGTTTTTGCTCGTTGTGTCAGCTCAGTTTTTCCTCTTTCTCCCTCGAGGTTGTCATTCTGGTGGAATTTCTTTGGGTCTGTTTCTTCTTTAGCCATCAAAACTCTTCAGGAGGTCCAAACTTACATGAAGGTGCTGCATTATAGCCATTCTATGTGCTGAAGGAACTTTATTTGATACACTTGGGTCTTCATTTCCTTTTTGCAGCACTGGAAATAGACCTACCACTTCTTATTGGTATAGTGTTCAGTATATATGACCCTAGTGCAAATGTCTGGGGTTCAATAGAACTTCTTCTTCTTCTTCTTCTTCTTCTTCTTCTTCTTTCGGCTTGTCCCTCTTCAGGGTTTGCCACAGCGAATCATCAATTTCCATCTTTCCCTGTTCTCTGTATCCTCTACTGTGACTCCAACTTCTTCCATGTCCTCCCTCGCTGCATCTATAAACCTCCTCTTTGGCCTTCCTCTCTGTCTCCTACCTAGCAACTCCATCTCTAACATTCTCCTACCAATGTATCCACTGTCCCTCCTCTGCACATGTCCAAACCATCCCAATCTAGCCTCTCTAGCTTTTTCTCCTAACCTTCCTGTGTGTGTCTAACCAGCTATGATGTATGGACATTAAGCTGTTGAAATTGAAATTGAAATGTTGCATGGCAATGGTGGTGAAGTGGTCAGCTGCCTACCACACAGTTGACCAGGGCTTGATTCCTGGTTATTGAAAAGGTGCTCTTCTTAAATACACATGTTAACCACCAGCCACAACTATTTCACTCTCCCTCCTTCAATAGCTTAGTTGGTAGAGTCCAGCTGAAAGAAAGGGGGAAACATGTTTTCTGGTTTCTTTAGCAATAACCCAGTTTTGTTCATGGGCAGCACAGGGGATCTTTTAGATTCAATGGATCATGTCTCTGCACACAAAGGAAACAGGCAACAACGAGTTTTAAGATATGTATTTATTGACTAAGTACTAATAACACACATATGACACTAAAATGACAAAACACAAGACAAACAAAGAACAGACACAGAACGTAAAAGAAGACAAAAGGTAAACTCGGGGTGATGGTGATAGGAGAAAGTTATTGATCAATTACTAATCCCTTAATAACTGAACTAATGACTAACCTATCGCATGTGAGAATCGCTACTGATGAGCAGTGTGTGTGCGTGCGCGCGTGTGTGTGTGTGTGTGTCAGTTACTGGACTTTTGACATCAACTCTTATGAGCAGCTCAGAGATGTAACAGCCTACTTGACTTCAGGAGCTGAGGCTGGGAACCAGTGAGGCTGGATTCTGCATGCGATGTCTCCAAAGTGGGTTGTCCTTGAACGGCGTCGTGTTCTCCAGAGGTTTGGTCCTGCCGATGGCGGTTCCTGATCAGCGACTTAGTGCAACCCGCCAGCGGTTCCTTAGCTGGTGATTGGCTGATGGCGCTGGAGGCTTCAGATGCAGTTTGGACTGCAGGTGGCTCAGAGTTTGGGTCAAAAGTTCTGGTCACAATCTGACAAAAATGATTATTGGTTTGTGGAGAGGACTGAAACAGTGGCTAGGCGTTTGTGATCCTCTAAGACAAGAATCTACAACTCGTAAAAATGAAAAGAAGAAAAATAGGATTTGGTACAACAAAGCGGTTTGCTAGTTGTAGTCTCCAAAATAAACGTGTAAAAACGTAGGTTTAACTCTAGGCACTAATACTCAAGCTTAAGAGGCACAACTTGGTTACGAAGAAAGAAAGCAAAGGCTAAGCTGAACGAACGTGCGGCACAAACTTGAAAAATTTTGTGTACACTCTTGTAAACTACTGGCACACAATGTATCATGAGGTTAAAGACTAGGTATCCTAGTACAACTAGTATAACTAAGCATCATTACTTATCTAACGATAAGAAAGAATCAGGACCTGTAAGAAGATTACGTATGAAATGGTTCAAGGATTCTAGAATGAACATTCTAGAAGAAAGAACATCGAGAAAAGACGTATTGGCATTCCACATTTCACGCTGGTGAAGTCTGTAGCAAGGGATTAGAGTACGTCATCAGAAAAGGAGACATTGTTGAACAGCAAACATCAAAACGTCCATGATTCTAATATCAACCTCTGGTAAACTGGTAGTAAATAAGTAATGTTCTTATATACGAGTATATAACGTTACCATGAGAAACATAATATGTTTAATACATTTGTTAGGTTACAAATGAAACAAAGGGATCTCAGAGTCTCAGTCCTGCTCAGGAATGCAGGAAAAGGTCTGGAGTTCAGTTTGGCCCCCAAAGAAGAGAGTGGGGGAGTTTGAGGTTTGGGTCTTTGTCGTAAACAGAGTCGTAAACTGTGGAAGGGAGGAAGGTTCTTCTCCCTGTAAGGTGTTTGTCTAATATCAGAGGTGACATCTTTATGGTTTGATGCCCAGAGAGTGAACTTAGAGGAAGGAGGCCCGTTCAAGATGGCTCTTGGTGTCATCTTGATAAGGAGGTTCCGTGTTGAGAGAAGTCAGCAGGAGTCATGCTGGTGTGACCTCAGATGGGCTGATTCACAAAGGGGTGAGAAAGGGATGTGGAGGAAATGATACCAAGCAGGGTGCCCGCTACATTTCATTGCTCCATTCCTTGGATAACAATAAAGTATGTTCAATACTACTTTATTGTCAATGTTCTTTGAAATGAAGCAGCTTTGGTCGTCGTGGCAACCGTACAATCATCAGGATTTATCAACACTAAACATGATTTTTATTCTACTGATGAAACTGAGAATGTTTATTCAAACGTTATGATTGAAGTTAGCTATTCTATTATCTATTATGAAGTGTATGTGTGTATTATGAACATCCAGGTCACCAGTTGAGCTTCTACCTGCATGTCCATGTGTTTACTGCAGGATAAGATGATGCTGTTCCAGGCCCACCACATCCCCAGCCCTGAAGGCGACGTTTCGAGCCCTAAGGAGCCTGTGGACCTCCCCCATCAGCAACATTCTCTATGCACTTCCTTGTGTAAGCAGTGATTGTCTCTGTGTGCTCCTGGAGGTCTATGGTGTTTTTGTAGGTGTCTGCCTGTCTGTATATGCTCCAGTCTGTGTTGACAAAGCAGTCCTGGAAAGCCTCTTAAGACCCTTCTGGCCACTCACATATCCGCTTAGTAGCTGGTTTGCTGACATTAACCAGTGGCCTCTAAGCTGCCATTAGCATGACAGTTGTGTGGTCTGAGGCCCTGATGTGGGGGAGAGGGAAGGCTTTTTAGGCTCCTCTATGGGAAGTGTAGACGTTGTTGGATGTTGGTATCTCTTGTGGGGAAGTTGATGTGACCATGCGGTTTGGGAAACACGTTCATGGGATTGGCATGGTTGAAATTCCCAGCCAGGATGAGGAAGGCGTTGGGCTGTCTGCTGCCCACTGATGTGCTGGTAGAGTTCGTTCAGTGCCTCACTCCGGTGGTTGCTGGAGCCAGGGGGGGTGTATATTGCAACCAGCAGTATACAAGTAAATTCCCTGGGCAGGTAGATTGACCGGCACTCGATAATCATATCCTCCACCAGTGATGAGCAGTGTTTACATACCACAACGGCGTCACGGCACCAGGCGTCACTTATGTAAACACACAGAAAAAACATAAAAACACTGATCTACCAGATGAGAGAGGAGCCGATGCGTGTGTACGCGCCACCATATTAGCCGATTACTGAATCACAACTCTTCCTTCAATCAGTTTTATGGAGCTGGAAAGAAAGAGGAAGGTGTCTACTGTGTCCCAGCCACAAACTCTGGGAAGTTTGGGACTCCAGAAGAACCAGTGTAGAAATACACTGAGTGACTGAAACAGGAGCAGTCACAGTTTTAAATCACAAAGAACCTCAACATGTTTGTTTTCTGCGTCAAATCCAAAGAAGCTGCAGGACATTTTAGAAATGTGAAGAACCTGTGATGATCAGTGAACATAGAAACAAACTGACCATTGAAACCTGAAGTGAAACATGAAAGCAGTTCAATATTCAGGTGGAA
Organism: Lampetra planeri; assembly: GCF_965212315.1. NCBI lineage: Eukaryota > Metazoa > Chordata > Hyperoartia > Petromyzontiformes > Petromyzontidae > Lampetra > Lampetra planeri. The sequence goes on from NW_027613763.1 coordinate 27,595, forward strand.
GAATCAGTGGACGAGTGGAACGTTCCAGACAGAAGAGACGTTTGATGGCTCTCATAAACCCACAAGAAGGGGGTGGAAGTGGAATCGGAGGCATACCTAGGATAAGGATGTGGATCGAGCTTTTTGAGAGCGTTGACAAATGTATGCAGAGAGAATTTGGATAAGGGAAGTCGAGTAAGTAATCTGATTCCGGTTTATTCAAATCTCAGTGAAAATATGGAAAGTAGTTTCTTCCAGGTCGCAGAAAGAACACTGGAAAAAGTGGGCTCAGGATCATCTCCAAGAATGGGTCGATGGGGTCGGGTGCAGTTCTTTTGCTCCAGGATCTTCTGGGATACTCGACTGGACTGCAGCCCCATCGTCTGTCAGTTTCTGTCTAGTAATTGTAACTATCCAAATAACCTGCCACGTTCGTGGCTTCTTGGTCTAGTGGTATGATTCTTAATTTAGGTGCAATAGGCCCTGGGTTCAATTCCCAGACAGGCCCTTAAGAGTTGCTCGTTGTCCTGCAAGTTTCACATGTAAAGTTCTTTACTTCACTTTAATCCTAAACTAGGAGCAATGAGGTCCCATGGGGCCTTCATGAGATTGTGATTACTCCCTTCATATGGAGAATTCTTTGCGGGCAATGGAATCTCACTTTACTATCTGGTTTGCTCTATCCGAAGTATTAAATGAATTAATCCTGAACTGATTTCTGTATTACTGAAAGATGAGGGAGAGTATACTTTGAATGTGTTAGGCATAATACATGTAGTTATCAATCTAAGACAAATGATGGGGTATTATCAAGTCTTCCTTGCATGAACAAACATTCAAGAAGAGGTCGATCAAACCACCCATATGACATCTGCGATGGCCAGGAATCGAACCCGGGTCAACTGCTTGGAAGGCAGCTATGCTTACCACTATACCACCATCGCCACAAAATGGAAGATGGAGCTGGAATTCCACATGAAGGGGTCAGTCTCCAGGTATGCAGCTAGCTTTACACTGCAGCTCTGTGTCATATGAACATCACAAGTCATCATCATGGTCAGCAAGTCCAAACACTTAAAAAAAACCCATTTCTCAAGGCTAACCTAACAAACTAAAGAAACAATCCCTGAAAGCATAGTCTGAATGTTAGAGGAGTGAAACTGAACCTCACTCCTCACAGAGTGACTCTCACTCAGAAGATCGCAGAAGATCCTGGAGCTGTGGGGCCAGAGCCTGTCAGAGAGGGAGAAGAACCTCCTGACAGACTCACCTGTGCCCAGTTGATGGTTGTTGTTGTTGTTGTTGTCCTGTGTCTTCTCAGCCTATCTGCTGCCTCTAGTGACATCCAGTGTTCAGATTGTGGCAACCCAGGAGTGAGGCAGGTGAGGGCATCAGCACCCCCGGAGAGCGCCGTGCTCGCACCTACAGCTCAGCCCTGAGCTTGGCCCTTCAGAACCATGGAGAGCGGCACCACACGACAAATTGCGACAGCTGAGACTGGAACCCTCATCAGGACGGGGAGTGTCCTCCCTCCCAGCTGCAGGGAATCGGTGCTGGATGAGCCTAGGAGACAAAAGGGAAGACGGAGGAATCGTCAGAATGTAGAGGAAGAGTTTGCGATGTGACATACAGTACAGGCCAAAAGTTTGGACACACCTTCTCGTTCAATGTGGCCCCTTTATTTTCATTGTAGACTCTCACTGAAGCCATCAGAACTATGAATGAACCCATGTGGAATTATGTATTTAACAAAAAAGTGTGAAATAACTCTAAATATGTCTGATATTTTATATTTCTTCTTTCTTCTATATTTCTTTTTAAAGTGGCCACCCTTTGCTGTTTTGATAGAGCTGCAAACCGGTGGTGTTCTCTCAATGAGCTTCATGAGGTCGTCACCTGAAATGGTTTTCACTTGTTCCTCGTCAGGATTAGTGGAATTTTTGGCCTTATTAATGGGGTTGGGACCATCGGTGGTGTGTTGTGCTTAAGTAATGTTGATACACAGCCGACAGCCCTTTTGGACAACTAGTCATTCATATTATGACAAGAACCAATCAGCGAAGTAGAGAAACGAGTGGCCGTCATGACTTGAAGAAATGTTGGTCATGAAAGTAAAGGAAACGCATTGAATGAGAAGGTGTGTCCAAACTTTTGGCCTGTACTGTATTCAAATTCACAATTTATAGCAAACTCAGACAAATCCTTAGTTGAAACAGGTGATAAAAAAGCATTCAAAAATGCCCCAAAAATAAAAATTTTAAATGAAGTAAAACATGTTTCAAGTGACAAAGTGCTTTGTGCATGAACACAGTTTAGGAAAAATATATTTTGAGAGATTTGAGATGTTATCTACAGTGTGTCCTCTTGCAAACTGACTTAAAGAATGTAATACTGATTCCTTGTATCTGCATTAACAAATACTGAACAATAGACAACCATTCTGAACACATTCCTCCCATTGTTGCTTCAAGATGAACCAACAACAGATCATCAACAACAGCGAACAAATGAAGCGAATCATTGTTCACTGTCAGCTTCAAGCATAGAGAGGAACATCATGACTCATCATCATGGTTAGCAAGACCAAACACTTAAAGAAACACATTTCTCAAGTCAGAAACTATTGAAATGATCCTTGAAAATATAGTCTGAATACATCAGAGGACTGAAAGCGAACCTCACTCCCTACAGAGTGACTCTCACTCAGGGTTCCTTCCTGGGATTAATAGACTCCGCTGCCATGTGTTTATGGAAATGACCTCAGCCAATCAAGCGTCTGACATAACTGAACTGAAGTTCTCCACATTATATTATCTGTAACTTATTTTAATCACAATATTCACTTTCAATACATTGTCAGGGCTGTCTCAACTCCCTGACCACAAATGCAAGAGGGAAGGGAACTAGAATATTATAAAGTTTATTTAACAAAGGAAACTACGGAAAATACGGCAAACTAAATACAACAACCTATACACTGTCTATGTTCCAGGGTGTGAGATTCGGTGAGATTTAATGCGTTAGATCGGCTCCGGACGATTATTTCACGCCGTAACTTGCCTTACGTGGAGGAATGGGTAGGTCACTGCTTTTCCGGACATCTGATTGGCCAGTGGGTGGTGCTTTCACGGGATCAGATTCAATCCAGACAGTTATCCTGCTCCAGAGCAGGATAGTTTTTCAGAGTAAATTACCATGAGACAAGTCTTGATGAAACGAAAATCCGGCTTCGTGGTACGGAAGATCTAGGATCAACACTGAAGTTATCTCGCTAAAATCAAAATCCTGCTTTTTGGTATAGGCCCCTGCTTTCAGGGATCTTTTCTTTAGTTTGTTAGGTTAGCCTTGAGTTGGTTTCTTTAAGTAGTTAAGGTCATTGGGAAAGGAATAACAGTGAAAAGACCCTACCTGAAACGTAGGCAGCACACAGAAATGCCCAAATGTCACAAGGCCAGATTGCTCCTATCTTACATGTGGAACTTGCAGTACAGTGAACAACTTGTAAGGGCTTGTCTGGGAATTGAACCCAGGACCTCTTGCACCCAAAGCAAGAATCATACCACTAGACCAACAAGCCACTACACTTGCAGGTTATTTGTATAGTTACAATTACTAGACAGAAACTGACAGATGCTGGGGCTGCAATCCGGTCGAGTGTCCCAGAAGATCCTGGAGCTGTGGGCCCAGAGACTCTCACCCCCCATTTCCACCGGCTGCGTGTGCGTTGTGTCTCCGATCCGGCACGGCGGAGACGTCCTGAAATGGAGATATTTCATGGCCCTAAATGAACACTGTTCACCTGCATGAGCTACACAAAAGCTGTTGTCTCCTCGGCTCATCCAGTGCAGATTCCCTGCAGCTGGGAGGAGGACACTCCCTGTCCTGATGTGGGTTCCAGTCTCAGCTGTCGCCATTTGTCATGTGGCGCCACTCTCCATGGTTCTGAAGGGCCAAGCTCAGGGCTGGACTGTAGATGAGACCACGGAGCTCTCCGGGGCGCTGATGCCCTCACCTGCCTCACTCTGGGATTGCCACAATTTGATGTTTGATTCCCAGAAATGCCCTAAGAGGCTCCAGTGATAACGTCTCTTTTTTAGTCTTTTTACTATTATTCCTTTCCCGCTTACTTTAGTTGTGTTATTGCAATCACAGTTTTTCTGTCAGACCCAGTGGTTCTCAGTCATCTGTCAGACCCAGTGGTTCTCAGTCATCCAGGTCATGGTATCTTGCTGGGTGAAATCGTAGGCAACTGAGCTTCTGGTTTACTTGGAGATGTTTTGCCGCTCATCCGAGAACCTTCTTCAGTTCTGAACTGACTAGTGGGAGTCCTGCTACTAATATTAAGTTGAGTTGTTACCTCACACGAAGGAGTGTGAGTATCGGGTCACCCTCCCTTCACCTGCTTGAGCTACACAAAAGCTGTTGTCTCCTCGGCTCATCTAGTGCCTGGATGAGCCGAGGAGACAGTGGGTTCCAGTCTCAGCTGTCGCCATTTGTCATGTGGCGCCACTCTCCATGGTTCTGAAGGGCCAAGCTCAGGGCTGGACTGTAGATGAGACCACGGAGCTCTCCGGGGCGCTGATGCCCTCACCTGCCTCACTCTGGGATTGCCACAATTTGATTGTTTGATTCCGAAAATGCCCTAAGAGGCTCCAGTGATAACGTCTCTTTTTACTATTATTCCTTTCCCGCTTACTTTAGTTGTGTTATTGCAATCACAGTTTTTCTGTCAGACCCAGTGATTGGCTGAGCTGGGTTATTTCAATAAAAACATGGCAGTGTGAAGGTTCTCAGTCATCCAGGTCATGGTATCTTGCTGGGTTAAATCGTAGGCAACTGAGCTTCTGGTTTACTTGGAGATGTTTTGCCGCTCATCCGAGAACCTTCTTCAGTTCTGAACTGACTAGTGGGGAGTCCTGCTACTAATATTAAGTTGAGTTGTTACCTCACACGAAGGAGTGTGAGTATCGGGTCACCCTCCCTGGCTGTCAGTCATCTGAGAGTCGATAAGCCATTGGCTTACCTGAAAGGGGTGGTGAGTGTCGGGTCTCCCTCCATTGTTGTCAGAGTCACCTGTAAGGCATTGGGTCGCTGAGTGATTGGAGCTGCAGGTGTCTGAATGGTTTTTGATCCTCTTGGGGAGAGATCCTAAGACTGCGTTGTAAGTGTCAGATAAATTGTGTATTATTGTGTATTGTGTATATTGTGTGTATAAATTGTGTATTGTGAGAGGGTTTTTCTAATTTAACTTTTAATCCTCTCTCAAACCATCAGTCCTCCCTGGCCAAAATGTGAACATTGTCATCCTCAAAGGAATGACCTTTGTCCTTTAAGTGTAGGTGAACTCTCCTGTGTTGAGCCATGCGCCTGTGTAACGGTTGTTTAGTTTCCCCAACATACAGGTCAGTGCACTCCTCACTACACTGACGGCATACGCAACATTGTCCAGCTTGTGTCTGGGTGTCTTGTCCTTTTGGTGGGACTAGTCTCTGTCTCAGGGTGTTGCTGGGTTTGAAATGTGAAATTGTATTCGTTAAACATCCTCCTTAGTTTCTCTGATACACCAGAGACGTATGGCATGACCACACTCTTCCTCTTGCGTTTGTTGTCTTGTTTGTTAGTGACCTTCTTTTTGTTGGATTTGGAGAACGCCCAGTTAGGGTAATCACAGCTCTTGAGAGCCTCCCTGACAGGGGTTCTCTCTTTGTGCTTCCCTTCCGCCCTGGTCGGACCACTTTGTGCCCTGTGGTTCACGGTCTGAATGACTCCTAATTTGTGTTCCAGCGGGTGGTGTGACTGAGTGAGTGGAAGAGATCGTACTGGTCTGTGTGTTTCTTTAAGTGTTTTGGTCTTTCTGACCATGCTGATGACTTGTGATATTCATATGACACAGAGCTGCAGTGTAAAACCAGCCGTATACCTGGAGACTGCCCCCTTTCATGTTGAATTCCAACTCCAACATTATTTTTGTGGCAATGGTGGTATAGTGGGTTAGCATAGCTCCCTTCCAAGCCAGCCGGCCATCTTTGTTGAAGCAAGGAAGACATGATTGACCCCATCATTTGTCTTATATTAATCACTACATGTATTATGCCAAACACATTCAAAGTATATTTTCCTTGATGTTTCAGTCATCATGCAATCTAGAAATCAGCTCAGGATTGATTCATTTAATACTTCAGATTGAGGATTGCGCAAACCAGATAGTAAAGTGAGATTCCATTGCCCTCAAAGAATTCCCCAGCGCTGTATGTGGGGCTCAAACCCACGAACCAGTGCATTATTTGAGTGTTGTGTATATGCTCCCCTTTGCCAATAAGGAGGCTGCACTGAGGGAGCCACATCACATGATGAAAGGGCATGACACTTATTCTGAAGCTGCTGTTACC
>NW_027613764.1:0-33934 GCF_965212315.1 Lampetra planeri
ACCAAGGGTTTGGTTAAAGGGGAGTGAAAAATGCCTGCTTGAAGATGAAGGAGGCTGAAGTGTGCGCACGCACACACACACACACACACACACACACACACACACACACACACACACACACACACACACAAGCCCCTTCAGCAAGGGAGATATGCAGAAGGTTTAGTTCCCCTTTGAATATGTAATGAATTTAAAATGCATGATGACCGGATGGGTAATTTCTGGCAAAGCAGCTGTGATCTATGCAGCACATTCGGGATTATCTGTCACCAAAGATAACAAGCCGAACAAAGCTAGGGAGATAGCTGCACGCAAGGAGGAAGCCTCAGCCTTCGAGTGCCTCACAACGATTTTCTAGGAGAAATCCAGCGCACACACATTACCTTTGCATGCCTCCCGGCTGTGCTTCACTTTCGGGGGTGGGCCGCCTTCGAGGAGTTGGTGTTGGTTTAGGAGGCAACAAAGCCTTCACCAGCACCATATTTGTAGAGTTCACAACGTCTCAGCTCTGCTTTCCACCAACTCTGCCTTTCAGCCTCATTGTAAAGTATCCTTATCCTAGTATACTGGTAGCAGCTTCAATATTTGCAGCCACCTGAAATGATTCCTGCTGAGTCCGGGACACAAACAGGAAAGCTCCTGTTTGTAATTCACACAATCATTTTGTAAGTCGCAGTGGTCTGGAGCACATCAGATCCTGTTCAGTCGTCAAACATTGGATTGGTGATCATTCCATGTAAATGTCCTTTGTACTACTTCACAGATTCAAAAAAGTATTCAAATCTGTTATTGTGTTGCACCAGGCAACTGCTGCTGCCCACTGTTATTCTCTCTCTACACTTGGTGAAATCATTAGGAATCACAATGTTTGTTTCCACAGCTACGCAGATGACAAAGAACTCTACATCTCTGCTGAGCCAACTGAAACAGCAGCTGTAGACTCCATCACTAACTGTTTTCTAGCAATAAAGACATGACTTTACTCTTGCTAATTTTCAAAGAGGACCAAGTTCTAGTCCTCATTACCTCCATTAATATTTGCCCACACAGATACTGCGTTCATCGGCCGCTGGTTCACTGGAAGTTCCCAGCAAATGCCACAAAAAAGTTGGAGATTTTTTGTTATGGTCCAAAACTTTGGAACACACTTCCTGCAGACATCAGGGAAACCAGCTCTGAGATTAAAAACCTACATTTTTACACATGCTTTTAACTAGTTTATGCCTGCACCTCTGAGTCCTGTTTTAATGTCTAATCATAGCTGGTGTTCTATGTGCTTTAATGTCATATAATCTGCTGTCCTTCAAATGATGATTCATCCATGTGATACTCTTTTAGTTGTTATTTATGAATAGACATGACTGGGTTCTGTGACTTTTACTCCACTGATTGTGAATACAATTTGCTGCTGTGAAATCTCTGTGCATTTTTGAACACATCATCGCTTAAGATAAAGAATTTCAGCAAGACATACAACATGTAAACATCAGCCCTATTTATCCAGCTTTTCCAACCCCTTGGGGTTTTGTATGCTGTCTCAATGTGAGACTTTCACATTTCTGTTAAATGATGATGTTTCACAATATCATCACAGCATTCAATAATACGTTCAAAAGCTTCAGGACACCCCACAAAGTAAATCTGCAATCTGCTGCATCTCTTCATCATCATCATAATCATTTCTGTTGGTTCCCCTCAAGAAATATGTCAGGGCAGAGCATTTTGACCTGTCAGCTGTCTATAGTTTCCAGTCCAGCTGGGTTGGAAGAAGTGGCCGTTCTGACAGTGTTGTCAGTGGCATGAGCGTTCGATTCATTATGCTATCTGAAGATGAGGCAACCCCAGCTGGGCCTTAACTTGTGTGACACATATCGGCTGAATAATGCTGAAAGCAAATGAACTGACTCCTTGGCAACTCTGTGACGAGAGCTGGTAAAGCTCCCTCTTTGGCCACAGCTCTCTCTGGGACATGGACTGAGCTAAAGACTGAGCCAAGAGGCAGGCACACTCAGGTGCTGTTGGCACACAAATTACGGTAGAAAAGGAAAGAACGGTAGAGGAAATCACCATGCACAGGGCCCCATGTTTGGGCACAAGCTTTACAAAGGGGTTGATGTTGATGGGTTTAACACATAACCAGACTACAGTGCAACCTTGTCCTAGAATCTGAATCAGAAATACTTTATCTACTCCCTGGGGAAATTAGTTTCAGAAATCTGCAGTCTCATATGAGTTTCCTGAGAAGTGTATCTGATCGAAAGGAAAATTCATCTTCCGCTTACTTTGGTTATGGGTTGCAGTTGCGCTGAACCAATCCCAGCTTCACACTCACATTCACAGCAACGGGCAATTTATGTCGCTTTTTCCACTACACAGTTACAGCACTGATTGACTCAACTCAGCACGGCTCTACTCAGCTTTTTGGCATTTACACTGGCTATAGAACCTGGTACCTGGTACTTTTTTCAGTACCACCTCTAGAGTCTGCTGGCAGTTTTACCAGTGACAGCAATTCAGTTCTTCAGTGTCATTGAACATGTCTGAAGTGTTACACACTTAGTGTGGTCCGTTAATGACGAACAGAGGTTTTTGTGACTTTTGTCTGGTTAGAATATTTGTTGCCAGAGCTGGACTGAGCCGGTTGAGAAACCGCAGCAGGAAGGAGTTCTGTGGCAAACGTGTCCTGCTCAGTCAGTTTTCTCGCGCTCCATCTGTGAAAAAAATCCACAAACAGTCCTCTCCATCTCACACAGTTTCTACATTGTTTATACCACGGTAAAAACAAAAAATGCTGTTGTAGCAGTTTTGTGCAGCCAGCACCCACATCGAGGAAGTAATGAATTGTAATGGAAAAGTGCCTGAATGGAACCAAACTGAGTAGAACCGAGTTGGAACAGCGCCATTAGACTGACCAATTAACCTCAGCATGCTCTTGGAGGTGGGAGAAAGCCGAGGAACCTGGAGAAAACCCACTTAGACCACAGGGCGAGCAACTCCATGTAGGAAGACCCCCCAGGCCAGGAATTGAACCAGGGACCTTCACGCTGTGAGGTGACAGTGTGCTAACCACTGCACCATCCAAATGGAAAGTAAAGTAGTGAAAAACAGAAAGAAAAGTTGGAAATGGCAACAGGGTGGTGGGGTAGATCCATATTTAGGGTTGTTTTTTCCTAGGGTTGTATTTAGGGTTGTTTCTACTAGGTTTTGTGACAACATGAGGGTGTGATTTGCCCTTTTCCCTCAAGTACTTATCTGAAAGCAGATTTTGTTTCAGACCGCTATCCCCCCGTTCTTCTCCTTGAGGGAGGGTGGCCCTCTCCCACAGGATCGTATGCCAGCAGAACTGCCATAGTGCCAACATTTCATTCACCACAGAACAAACGCCTGAATTATTCAGGCAGTTATCTCGCTCGAATGGATCTCTAATCGCTCTGCCAGGCTGTTTGACTACACTTAGGAAGAAATATATGCATTGTTTACAGGGAGTCTGTGCATGAGTCAGACACAAGCTAGAGGATCAATTCCGCCTTAAATTGCAAGTTTATTTCTTTGAATGCAAAATCAGAATGCTGTGTGTCCTCATGCATTTTACCTCCAGCACAGTTGTTGAAATACATTCCCACACTTCCCACACATCTGAAGATAAAGGTGTCTACCTAGCACGCACCTCCCTCCCCACCACCTGGGTAATGGTGGCCACGTGATAATGTGTGAAAGGTAACCTGCGTCCAGCTTAGTGTCATTTCTCCCACTTTTCTATTTGCAATTTTGCAATTTACAGTTCCTGGTTAAGACTGTGTCAAACTTCTCCGAGAGGTTTATGGAGAAGAAATGAGGAAATGATCCTGATTACCCAGATTTTCACAATTATTGAAAAAGGAAAAACGAGACTTTTTTTACATTTCTATGTCAAACATTGCTCAAGCTCTACTAACACTTAACACAGATGCTCTTTTGAACAAAATAATGATAAATTAAAACTCAACATGTTGTTTGTATGAAACAAGAGGACGAGAGCTCAGCCCCCACTCCTCCTCCTTCACTGTTATCTCTCTCTCTCTCTCTCTCTAATAGATAGATAATCCAAAATTTCCTACCTTCCATTTATATCTAAAATTCCTGAGAAAGTGGTTGCCAAGTTATGTGTCACATGACTTCATGTGAGCTGGACAATCACTAACCAACACAGATTGTTTTTGACCTCAGTCATTTCTGACCTCTCAAGGTAGACGTGGACCTCCGCAGATGGCTACAACTTTGATGGTTTATGAGTGGTAATTTATGGACCAGTGTCCTTCCATTGGTGACCCCTGAGCTACATTATATCTTATGTCCTGATTATTATTATTATTATTGTTAATTGTATTACAATGAATAATAAATGATATTAATATAATTATTGAAATGTACAATAATAATAATCATCATAATTTTTGCCGGTGTTTATCTGCCTGTTAGCAAAAAAACATTATGAATGTATCATTCTGAAAGTTTTACAGTGTGTCTGTATTCTCACTGCCTCAAGGTGATTCTTTGTTGGTGAAAAATCAATATGTTGGTCACAAAAAAATACAAAAAATCTCAAAATTGATGAGATTTTAAAAAACCATATCTCACTGAAATCTTTGCCAATTGTTCTGAAATTTCATACACGCATTGGGGGTGGTGTCCACTCTCCTGTCACAAAATTTAATCCAAAAATGGATAAAATCTCTAAAAGTAAAACTTGATTTACTTGCAGTTAGTTAGGTTGATGTAGAATGGACATATCTAACCTGAAAAGTTTCGTGAGCCAAGCTGCTTGGTGGAAGTCTGTGCTCTCTGAGTGCTTTTCTAGTTTTCTAATTGTTATTGAACTTTTCTATTTGGTTGGGGATTAATGACGGCTTTATGAGATGTCACACTTTTCTTTGCATTACTGAGAAACAAGAGGATTGGATATCAGTGTTTATGTTGAATTATTGAACATCCCTATAATCTCATTGCATGGCTGTCTGGTGCAATCTGTAGAGTCAAACAGAAAAGGGCTTTGCATTGATATGCAAGGAGGGTACCGAGGCTGAATGGACCGGGACCAGTGGCTTCCTCACTGTGATTTCCCCTTCTTAGCTCCCACATATACAACGGGACTGGTGCCTGCTGGGAGTGATACAAAGAGCTCAGTGTGTGAGTGGCAAGGTGGAAAAAAAAAGACAGGAAATATGTTGGTGTATGTGGAAGGTCTGTGTCAAACCCACAGAGATTTACTGGACTCAACACGATTATGACTTGGTATTTGAGTCTTTTCTTTATTTTACAAAAAGTACTTGGCATTTGTACCGATATAAGCTGTTTAAACAAGATGGTCTGTACATTCTAGACCTATTGCTGGTCTCGCCATCCTTCCTTATATGTGGCTCTTCCTGAAGTTTCTGACTTTTTTCAGTTAAAAGGGTTTTGAGCACTTTTTGCTCAAGCAGACAAACGGTCTAAGGCTGGGAGTGGGGGTCTAAATATCTAAGCGCAAGTCCAATCACATGATGAACATGTATACTTTAATGAATTATCATTTGCACATATGCATCGCAACATAAAGGTTCCAGTGGATCTACAATGGAAAATATAGTGTTTAACTTAATGATTATGTCAACTTGCCAAGATCTCATTTTAAACGGATATATTTCCACATCTGAAATGATTCATCATTTTATCACGAAGTTACCTCTGGTTCAAACTGTACAAATTAAGAATAACACTCTTTGCAAATTCATCCTAGGGGCCTGATTGGACTGTATGGTGACCCCTTACCCCTGGTCTAAGGACAGAGGGTGTATTTTGCAGACCTAAAGTCCACTGAGAAAACAACATTAGTGGTCCAATCACAGGTTTAGTGTCTTGGTCCAGGACAGATTGACACTGACTCTGGGGAGAGCTGGGATTTAACCGTGAACCTTTCAATTACTGGCTCTACCACTGAGCCATAGCTGCCCCAAGGCAAGAAACAGCAGAAAGCTAATGTCAGGTTTGTGCCATGATCAACCATGTGATATAATTTATTATTAACTGAATCACTAATATTTATTATATGACCAGATCAGATCAGTTGTAACTGTAACAAACGGCCTCAGACTCTCATCATCAAACCACAGACAGGCTCCTGCTGTAGAACACATTTCAGACAACATAGACAGCTATTTCCAGGAAAAGGAACATTATGTAAACTAAGCTTAGTAAATTAATACTAATTCAATATTGGACCATTAATGTGTCACATTAAATCAGCAGTTATAAACAATAACAACCTGATCTAAATGAACACTTTAACTTTTAAATTGGTTTCTCATTTCTTCTTCATCTTCTTTTTTTTTTTTTTTTACCAATTATCCAAGAAAAAGGCACACAGACTGGGTTTTATTGTTTTATATGTATCAAATCTACTGGTCTGCACTCTCCTAGTTTGTAACAAGAATGAAAATTGCCACATCTTCATGCCCCTTTGCTTGCCAACACTGAATCAAGCTTGCCGGGTTAACAAGAGCACAATGGAATGCTGTCACCCCCGCTCCTACAACCCTGATCACCTGAATCAGCCTCTGTGAAGTTTTGCAGAGGTCTGACAACAAGCAGCTTGATTTGAATCAGGTGTGTAGGAGTAGGGCGACATCTAAAACCTCTCTGGAGGACCGGTTTGGGAACCCTGAGGTAGACCTTTCAACACACCCAATCAAGCACCAGAGACAGAACACAAGTTACCCATTGATCGCATATTCAGAACGATGGCTGGCGGAGTTGTTCCATTATGACAAGACAGCACGTTGCAGTTGTCTGCCGTCCGCCGCCTGCAGCTGCTTGTGTAGGTTTTCTCCCTTCATGGCCGCTGTCTCGCCTTTATTGAGAGATGCCTCAGATTTTACTGACTCGTCAAGACATGTGTTTTGTATTTCATGGCGGTGGAATGGGGATTGGGGCGTGCCAGTGTTTTATTTTCTGGACACAAACTAGTGTAAAAATCAATCCTTTGAGAAGAGCTTATGCATGAAAGACGAGTCCCTGACTTGGTGAGACGATTGATATTGATTCAGTTCAGTGGAAGTTAGAGCTCAGTTCAATTTGCAGCTAAATAAAATATACAGTAGTATTACTATCACAGAAACTGTTTTGTTGGGAATATTAATTGGTGTAGACAGGTACTTCACTTGTACATTGGGTATGATTATAATTCTCAAATGCCTTTGTCTGATTTTGTTCAGTGTTCACACTGAATCATCCCTGCATGTTTGTGTTTTGTGGGTTTTTTTAAAGGTTGAGTGGAATTTGATGCTGGACATGGAAAGGAGACCTACTTCCTCTGGTGCTTTTTATTACCCAGCAGGCTCTGCACTCACACTGGAGCTGCCTCTGTAATTATATGCTGCTGGTTCTGAGGCTGTAGCTCCACTCATCTAAAGACCAGACTGGTGCAATACGCAGATGTTTGTGCATGTACACACAAAGTCAAGGAATTTTCAGCAGGTCTGAGCTGCAAGTGTGGACATAAAGACAGCCGGAACATAATAGGACCTAGATGATCTGATAACGGCTCTGTGTGTGGTCCAACATCTAAACATGCACTTGGTAGCCGTTACATTTATCTTTGCAGTGTGTACTTTAGAGCAGAGCAGAGGCAGTACGGAAACATTCAGTTGTTCTCTCTCTTTCTGAGATTCAGGTCATAGCAGGGTGAGCCGCCATGAGAAATTCATTTGAAAATCATTTGCACAGCTCACCAGTCGTGCCTGTCTAGTCAGATTGTAGACAGCTGAATGTGACAGCTGACTGACAGCAAGGCATACAATGGTGAGCTGCTACATTATATCGTATTATCATGTGATCATTATCATAATCATATTATCGGCTTCTGAATTCAATCACATTCTTCTAAATGATCTACCAAATACATGTCTCAGTAAATTTCTCTCAGGAGATAAAATAAAAGTATCTATCTATCTATCTGTCTGTCTGTCTGTCTGTCTGTCTGTCTGTCTGTCTATCCGTCCGTCCGTCCGTCCGTCCGTCCGTCCGTCTATCTATCTATCTATCTATCTATCTATCTATCTATCTATCTATCTATCTATCTATCTATCTATCTATCTATCTATCTATCTATCTATCTATCTATCTATCTTCTGAATTGACATATCTCAGTAAATAAACAATATTCTGACCGACAATAAAATATTTCTGAAATTGGCTCTTAAGGGGAATTGAAGAATGAATATAATAATCTGAATAATCTTCTACACCTATTTTTGATGAGATAATTTTATAGAAACTGCAAAAAATATATTTACAGGAAATGCTGTTTTTTTTAATGCTAAGCCAATCAATGCCAAATACATGATAACTTATTACATTATTGGCAAAACCTTATTGCCTTTATTGCATTTCAACCCTTATGGAAAGGTACTATGTTATAGGCCATTATTACGTTATTGGTTGCTGCAGACCTGCTTTCTGCTGACCTGACTCTCTTGACCCCTCACCTCAATCATCACAGCTGCCACCATGGTTTGACAGATGACTGTTTCTCCAGGGGTAGAGGTTTATCAGGATGAGGAAACGTACCGTGACACAGATCATGGTAAATGATACCTGAATGTTTTTAAATCACAATCCCACTCCTGGTGGATTTTTGTCACTGCTTGACGGGCACACGTGAAGAGAATGGCAATTATTTGTAGAAAATTAAGAGGGAAGGTAAAATGATGATAGACAAGGGTTTTTTGCTGAATTTGTACCTTTTAATGCCGTATGACCTAAGTGGAGATACTCACCGGTTACATGAGAATTCACTGCTCCCAGACATCCCGAATTGTAGAGACAGAACATTGTGCCTTCATCGCTGCGTCACATTTATAAAAGAACATTCACTAAATGGTACACAAACAATTAATAAATCAATAAATACAACTTTATTTATATAAAACTGAATGTAACACAAATCGCTTCCAATAGTAAAACAAAACCTTTTACTAGAAATCTTAAATCAAAATGTCTTAAGTTGCTCAGTGTTTCCAAAATCCAATATGAAATGCAACTATTAAAATGGATGAAATGTTTCTGCGTTGAGAACAGTTGTCATGGAGAAACATCCAATTAGCTGGTGTTTCTCGCCCTCTCTGTCCCGTCCTCCCTTTGTCAACTGTTGTTGTCAGATATGGACATAGCATGTGCAATGTGGGAAGAAGGATCTGTTCATCCAGCCCTAGGTGAGCCTCAACACCCCAATCACAGGACAACCCCCCGCCCCCCAACAAATGGTCCATGATCTGCCCTTTGTTCAAGGCTCCAAGCTCCCATTCATGTTCCCCAGAAAACAGACAAAAGACACAGGCCTGAACCCTTTGCCCAGACAGAATGCGGTAAGGCCGACCATAAATAGATGTTGAGCTTGAATGAAGCTGCGGTGTAATGGGAAGCTCTCATCTCTGTTCCATTTCCCGTCTGAAGCTGTTAACTCAGATACTATTAACGAACAAACTGAAAACTTAAAAGAGGTTGATAACTTCAGAGGCTGGTGTGATCTGTCTTTAAGCAGAGACCTCTAATATATCTGTTGGTATATTTCCTAACTTCAGTTGTTTGCATGTTTATATTATTACCTCCACCAAGGTTTGTTGGTCTGTTTGTTAGCAAAATAACTCGAGACTTTATGAACAGATTTGAATGAAGTGTTCAGTAAATGCTACCAATGGACCAGGACCAGATGATTAAATGTTGGTAGTGTTCTGGAACCATCTGGATCCAGGAATCTGTTGAAGGATTCTTCCTTATTGTCAGATCGGGACATTTTCATCATCTGTGTCTAGAACTCCACAATAGCAGCAGTGGACTGTCTCTGTGGTGCAGTGGTTAGTGGGTCTGTCTGTTAACCGAAAGGTCGGGGGTTGGAGCCCCCCCAGGGACGGAGGGTTGGTTTTTGTTTTACAACTGAAAAAGAAAAAATAGGCTCAGAGGTCATGATTTGTGTAACAAGGTTGCTAATGTTTTTTTAGTAACAATTTGACTGTTAGTGACAAATGCACATTTTGTATAGATAGATACGGTAGATAAATACTTTATTAATCTCAATTGAGAAATTCAGAATTTCACAAAATTCACAAAAAATCAATGACTTTATTAGACTAGATAAAATGATTAATAATATTGGGTGGAAATGACCTCATTATGTATTCATTTGAGTCTGTAAAGTCTGTCTGTTGCATAAAAGTAGTCAAATAAGAAACACTTGCTGCAGCAAGCAGTGATTAGTGTGTGAAAAAAAAAACATAAATAAATAAATAACATGCAGGTATTAGAATATTTAGTCTGTAGTGCAGCTTGCGACTGATGGTAAAATATCAACTCTGGATCCATGTTGTCAGACTAAACCCTGCAGCTTAGGCATCTTTTAAGGTTTGTGGCATAAATCACATATTTTAATCATAAGCTATTTTTCTGCAGCTTAGGCTTTATAGGCTGGTAGGAATATTATAAACTTCTTGACATATTAATCTACAAAGCTTGAAATATACAGTATGTTTCTGTTTTCACCTGAGGGATGCTAAAGTGAGATCATGTTCCACTTGGAGAAAACAAAACACATTGTCACAAAAACACATCTTGTAGAAGCTTCATGTAGATAAAATGTGCAGAATTGAAGGCTTAAATTATTTTCAAATGACTCACCTGTATCTCCTATAAGATGGAGGTAGTGGAACCAGCTGATAAAAGGGCACAAACTTCAGCACCCTTCCCACACAGTTTGCAAGTTGGTATGATTTTTCCCAGCTGACTTTGCAGTAAAAATGCTAAGAGATGTACTAGGTGGACACTGGACTGTCCACTGGAAATGTCTTGAATATTTGAAAGTGTCAGGTAAAAGAGCTGTATCATAGCTCAGACAGTGGGCCTGAAGTCTTTGAACCGTGTCTTGAATGGAACTGTGCAGTGTACCGAAGGAGAGCTTGAGCTTCAGATATTAGTAAAGATGTTCTCCCACTGAGGAGAATATGTAGAAAACCAAGTCCCTCATTGGATGCGATTAAAGGGTTGTTTGTAACTTTAATTAATGTTGTTTCAGAGTTCTAAATCCTGTCACATAACTGATTTGCAGCCACTTAAGAATTTTAGACAGGGTCTATGGGTATGGATGTGGGTCTATTAATATATGCTTGAACAGCAAGAGATAATTTTAATTTCTGGAGGTCCATGGGACTGACCGAGTCTAGGTGAACCCCTGATTTTATAGATAGGATCAATAGGGGGTGAATCAGGTCCCATCAAGTCATTAATAGTGAGACGATTAGGATTATTCTTGTTTTCAGCTACTAAAGCTGAGTAGTAGTGTTCTCACATTATCAAGAGCCTTCCTATAGAGGTGTAGGTGTAGGCTCTGCCATCTCCACTCTAAGTTCATGGCTGAATGTGTTAGTTTCTTGGTAGAACCAGGGAGCAGATTTCCTTGCTTTATGATTTTCTCTTTAGAGGGGGTGTGATGGGTCTAACATCTCTAGGGAGTCCACAGCACTGTGGTCAATTTGAGAGGGGCTGGAATTAATGTAAGACATCCTTTCTTACATCATAGACTGGAAGTAAGCTGATGATAGATGGAAATAGTTTCCTTGAATGTAGTTGCAGCATTTTTAGTTAAGTGTCTCACATATAAGTCACACAGCAATAAAAATGTGTTTGAATGTGGTTATGTTGAAGTACCAGTCAGTGGTTATTATGAACGCCATAAGTACTATGTGATTAAAGCGATGTGTAAGTTTATGTTCACACTGAAAGAATCACACCAATTCTGCTATGCCAGACCCACATACTTATAATTATGATAAAAAAATACTGAAGATGAATTTGCCTGCTGTGACACATGCGACTTTAGCTCCATTAACGTGTCCGTCTCCATCCATTGCTGTTTCAAGTCTGATTTCACTCAGCACATTAGATAAATAATGCTCGCAGACCTCTGTCAACAAAATGCATCAATGCTTTGTGAGATTCTCCATGCTTCCATATTCAATCTATTCTTTCTCACTTTTGTCATTCACCTGATCAGAAAATCTACATGGACTGATGTGGGCACCGTGGTGCTCAAATGACATTTATTACAATTGTCAGTATCTGATGGATAACTTTTGTGGAACGTAATGCAAACTATACGACCACTCAAAAAGCCGACTAGACAAGACGATTGATTTTATTGAATAACAAGGTCAATGACTTGTGGCTCAGTTAATCCTGCTGAAGGAGAGGAGCGAAACGATGACTGTAACCTGGTGTCCCAGTGGGATTGGTAGACTTTCCCACGTGAGGCCATGTCTTTGGGGTCATTGCACTGAAGATGAAAAACACAACAGTTCCTTAATTCCTCACCTTTTTATTTTAGATGGTTACATGTTAAACAAGTTTCATGGAACTTTTTAAAATTTAACTGTTTCATACCATGAAGGAAAAATGAATCATGTAATGTAAATAGTGTAATTCTGGTGTGTCAATTTGTTAATAGTGCGCTTTATTAAGAAGAAATGCTTATCAACATGTGCATTTGTAGTACATCTAGTACATCTATTTATCTACTGTATACCATTTTCCATATATTTAAATTGTGTTGCTCAGTAATTAAGTGGATAATTTGTCAGAGAACTAGCCAGCGCTCACTGTATTTCACTCGTCAGCCTTTTCTTTTTTATTAATATCTTGAATTTCTGGAATTATTATTAATTTTTGGAATATCTTATCCAAAATAAGGAGAATACAGTGAAATGACTGTGCTGTTAAATTTACACAGCATTTTCATTCTGAGAACATGACTCCACTGTTGTCGTTCTGTGTGTTTGTTTAAGCTTTGGAGACCTATGGGGGATCTACCACTCCACTAGCAGCAGAGGCAGTTAAAAAAAAGTAGGTGTAATAAGATCTTCCCTCAGTCTGCCACCACTGTGTAAACTTACAAGCTCATCTGGTACAACAGCATGCAATGTTTGGACAAACTGCTACATGTGCAACCAATCATCAACCAACCGTCTATGCACAGATTTTCATTTATGCAGCTGTGGCCTGAGATGTAAGATTTTGCTGTAAGAGTCACTTATTCTTAGATTGCAGCTTGATTCATTTAAGACTTTACAGGAACAAAACCCATTTTGACAATTTAGTGGAAACAGAAGCAGCTTCTCCACAACTGCCTGTGTATGCAGTGGTTTATTTGTTTATTTAAAAGGATCCCCATGAGCTGACGCCAAGACGTCAGCTAGTCTTACTGGGGTCCAGATAATGAAATACCAAAGAAAAGCATTACAGTCTCAAGAAAGGAAGTCTTAATTCCTAAGAAAAAATAAATAAATTAAAGAAAACCTATAAAATAAAACATAAGGGAGTTCTTTTCTTAAAAATAAAGAAAAACATAATAAAAACAATGCATCACATGACCCAACCTCAGTCAATCGGGATGTGTTAAGGTGTTGAGAACAATTATATTTTTATTCTCCTTTTAAAACCAACCAGTTGAAGGCATACATCACCTCACCACTGTGACATATTAGCAATTGTCACACCACAGTTATCATACATCCAGGTTTATACAAGCATTTGTGAATACAACTAGGCATCTTCAGGTGAAATATATAGTATGACTAGCTTGTGCACTAAAGTTAGCTTACTAAAGTTAGCTTGAAGGGTGCAGTCCACAAGAAACTTTCCCAACATAAAGTGTAAACAAGTTGTCCCTAACCCATCAGTAAAGAATTGAAAGAAAATGGTGGAGACGAATGGTTTGTGTTCAGCTGGAGATGACATGTTGTATACAGTACATTTGATCAGTTCATAGATAGTATAGATAGTTGGATTGATTTGTTTTGCAAATCTTTAAGCCCCCCTGAGGACAATTTAGTTAGAAGAGAAAAAAAACGGATTTATGTACAATACAACCCTCATGACAATGTTACAAAAAAACTCCCACCTTTCTACTGACAAGCTCATTCTCCTCGGGGATTTCAACGCGAGAGTGGGCTCCGTCACTGCTTTATGGACGGATGTGCATGGACAGCACGGTGTGGGCAAGCTGAATGAGAATGGCCTCCGCCTCCTTACCCTTTGCGCTGGACACCGACTGGTCATCACAAACACTCCAACTGTGGAACAAACTCAAGACCTTCTGGAAACACCCACGCTCTAAACACTGGCATCTCCTGGATTACACCATTGTTCGGCAAGATTGACAGAAAGGAGGTGCTACTCACCAGAGCCATGCATGGAGCTGACTGCTGGACGGATCACCACCTGATCAGAGCCAACCTCACACTGGAGCTCCGTCTTCCACCCGACATGCCACCAGACAGGAAGCTCACCTTTGACGCACCAAGGTCCCCGCACTCAGTGCAGAGACTTCAGTGTAAGGCTTGTTTCAACATCATCCGGGCTGAAGCCCAGCGCACCCTCTGAGCAATGGAGAACGACTGGTGGAAAAAGATAGCCAACGAGTTGCAACATCACATGATCTTGTTGAACACCTCGTACTCAAACCCGGATGGACATACTTGACGATCTCCCAAGCCTGCCACCCATTACTGACATGGACGCCCCCCCCCTCCCTTGCTTCACTGAGGTATGGAAAGCCATCGCTGGCCTGATGGATGGTGCCTGAGTACTTGTATTGAGTGACTATTTTACAGCTTTAACTTTCACAAAGGTTTGGGCTGTGACAGGTGAATTCTTATGGAAATCAGGAATCATGTATTTTGTTCTCTCCCCGTGTCTGCGTAGGTTCTCTCTGGGTACTCCGGCTTCCTCCCACCTCCAAAAAGCATGCTGAGGTTAATTGGTCACTCTAAATTGTCCTTAGGTGTGAGTGTGTGTATGAATGGTTGTCTGTCTTTCATGTGGCCCTGCAATGATCTGGTGACTTGTCCAGGGTGTACCCTGCCTCTCATCCTTTGACAGTTGGGTGTGGCTCCAGCACACCCGTGACCCATAACCGGAATAAGCGGCAGATAATGAATAAATGAATGTCTTTTGTTTTCGAAACATTATGTCGTAGGTAGGAATCATAACATCATTGAACAAAATATTCAAGGACAGGACCATGTCCCATCTCATGGTCCTGCAAAAGCAAGCACAGAATCATCAGAAAATTATATGGTGAACCTTGATTTGAAGATTCAGTTATTAGTATGAGGCATGAACAATAGGGGTGACACAAAGCACACCCCTGAGGTGAGCCTGTGGAGCACAACAGTGTCTCGGACATGGTTTCATTAACAAGAGTTCTCTGTGGTCTCATCGGAAAAACAACTAGCCAACATATGGTTCCAAAATCAATGCTGGGTATTTGTGAAAGCCTGTGAGCAAGAACATGAGGCTACATGCAGTCAGGCTGATGAAAAATCAGCAAAGCATAGATGTGCCTGACAACAGAAATGAACATTGTCACCACAGCATCTGTAGCTCTACCCTTTCCACACGATCAGTGCAATGGAGTCGATTAATCACTGTCTGTGTCAAAACATGACTTTGCAGTTATAAAGCTTGGGATGGTGACAGCAGCTTGAAATATCTTCAGGTTATGGAAAGGTACATCCCCACCAGACTATAAAAATATGGATTGAAAATAGGACAGAAATAGAGTCATATGAACAGACACTGGTGAGAATTAATAATGACTCTATAATAATTGATTAAGAGAGGGGGTCATGGGACCGTTTCTTTACTACGGGCTGGTGAGAACAAAAGGACATGAGTTGAGGAGATGGTACAGCTATGACTAAATATTCACTATTTGTGAACTGTGGCTCTAACTTGAGTGTGAATTACTCTGTATTGGCATATACACAGTATGTAGGTACCAGCGATCCACGGTAACCACATCCAACAGAGCTGTCGAAATATGTACAATGAAAAGTAATAATAAAATTTTTAAAAATCATCACCACTGACGTGAGGACCGCAGGACTGATGAATGAATAAACCCATGGGTGTTAATAGACCCATGTTTTAATTGTGCAACATAAAGGTTGTCATT
The DNA here is from genome assembly GCF_965212315.1 of Lampetra planeri. Lineage (NCBI taxonomy): Eukaryota > Metazoa > Chordata > Hyperoartia > Petromyzontiformes > Petromyzontidae > Lampetra > Lampetra planeri. The sequence goes on from NW_027613764.1 coordinate 16,019, forward strand.
AATTAATCAAAATCTTGGACACGACTCACTTGACAATGAGATGATTCCTTGCAGCGGCATGATCTCCTGCAGGGAGCTAGCATCCGCAATGAGGTAGAAAAGAGACGGTAGGCTGCAACAATGCATGTGGGTCCAAAGAGACATGACAGTCTGACAGTGAAGGACAGATTGTGGGACATTGGCTATCGGTGTATGTGGCAGGTTGTAATTAGATGAAAGGGAGTTAGTGTGTAGAGATGAAGAGAAAAGCTGTGTGTGTGTGTGTATATATATATATATATATATATATATATATATATATATATATATATATATATATATATATATAGAGAGAGAGAGAGAGAGAGAGAGAGAGAGAGAGAGAGAGAGAGAGCGAGAGACATACAGTTCTGAATGAGCGAGCCTTTTTTTCAGGCTATAATGTGTTTGATAACATCCATGAAGAAGAATAGGCAATAGGTTGGGCCTCAGTTGTCAGTCTTGCTCTTCATCATTTTACTTGTGTTTCATTGGATTATGATAACTTGATTCTACTGTGAGATGAAATAACAAACATATCTTTCGATAGACCCGACAGATTTTGCTGTTAATGGAAATTCATGTAATAGTAAAAGGACAACAAACAGGACTATATAATTGTTTGAAAAATTATTAATAAAGTTTTCAAGATGGCAGCTGGCAGTAAGCGCTGGTCAGGAGCAGAAACTTTTTATGTAATAAGTAGCTTGGAAGAATTAAAAATCATGAAACGGGTAGATGGCAGGAAGCACAGGAACAATAGAGTTTTCAAAATTGTAGCGTCTAAAGTTAAATGAAGGAGCTTTCGCTTGTTTCCTCAGCAGAGTCTCTTCAAAAATAACATCAAAACAAATCCAAAGATGGTGCTAATTATCTGATCCTCCAGGTTGTTGCTATCCGAGTAAGTTTGTTTTCTTCCGGTAAGTACGTAAAGACGTCCACCCCCCTATCCAATCAGAACTCTCCCCAACCCCCAGACATTACGTAGAATTGAATAAAGCCGATCAAATGTGTTTTCCATATAAACCTCGATTCAGAATCACTATTTCCATATAAACTCGAATGACAATACTCTAATTCTGTATTTAAAAATCTCATTGACCATAACCACTATGTGACTACAGTACGAACAGCCAGGAATGCATTCAAAAACAGTCGGCTTCTCTGTTCCTCCATATCTCATTAAAGCTATTGTGGGTCCTCACAACATGAATTATGGATTATGGCTAATAGGCTGTTTCTCGCCTGTTTTACTTAACAGTGGGCTTATTGCTAATGGATGCCTTCACATGGACTCCCCACCTCAGTGCTCAGGACTAACATTAAGAATCCCATCACTGTGTTATTGTCTCATTATAGCATTAGAAAGACAGGGGCTACAGTAGCTTGGGTCTCCATCCAAGTGACCCTCCCCGAGGACCCTCCCTGTCTCACCTAAGTACTACATAATGGATGAAGGACAGACATTGGGAGGGAGGAAGTGGAATGGGAGCAGGGCCCTTATTACCTTGTGATTCATTTTTAATGAGGTAAACAGGTCTTTCCAGGTCACCTGCAAGCTCACACGCGCCATTGGTGGGTTATGTGTCGTCCCCATCGGTTGCCTTATTGCTGCCTACTTTGACAGCCTCCATGTCTGCGTAGAGAAATTAGGTCGTGTCTCAGTTCCCAGAGACTCTCTTTCCTTCAAGTTAGACGCCAATATTACATCGTGGTAAGAAAACCTTGTTATGAATGCTGTAGGCAACCTTTGCCTCCGTTTTATTAATACTACCACGATATAATAACTTTTCCAGGAGCGATACATTATGAATGCTAGCATCACAAGTACGTACCTGTATATTCTTTGATTAGTGATTTGATTTCACCTTGTCCTTTAGCAGTCCATGGAAATGTTTCCAATTGCATCTAACACTCAGTAGAGATTTGTTTTGTTTTTTTCTCAGCATGTTACTGTTGAGTACTGTTTGCAGTGTCTTTATGCTGCATGTTAAATCACAGTCTACAAACTGTGCTTTGAAATGGGCTGTTTCAGGAGCAGCAGAAACAGGATGACAGATAAAGATGCAAATGCTACGGAGTCATCTGGGAAATCAAATCTGCTCTGCTCAGATGCTGTGAAAGTGAACAGGTAGACCTTAACAAACGGGAGGTGGATAATTTCCCAGGAAGCCTGGCAAACCTGTGAAGGAAGGAGCAGGAGAGAAAGAGGGAGAGAGAGCAACAGGAAGGTGAGAACAGGAACAGATGGAGACATGCAGAGAATCTACATTTACAGTCATTTAACCCTTGAACACCCGGGGTATCATCTGTGATACATTGGTGCTAGCATACTTTGGGTGTCCCAATTACAATAATTACACAACTATGACCAGAGAACGGTTCGTGAATGCTGAGAGGGTGCACTTCACAGACATGTTGCTGTCAGGAACCGTTCCACGCTTTCTGGCCACGTAATGACAGTACTCCAAAAGCATTGCCAACGCCAACATAGTACCGATGATACCGTGGGTGTTAAAGGGTTAAAACAGGTACTATACATAGCCACGCTCTCAGCCCATCATCTCATTTAATTGATATCACCAGAGCAATGTCATTAAAAAAAGATAACGCCACATGACTGTATAGATTTCCTCCATCTGCCTGGTGTGCAGGGATCAAAATGAATGTAGAGCTATTCGAGTAAGTCAATTAGCTTCTTTAGCACCAACACCCATGCTTCACATGTGCCATTGTGCTGTATATAGGATTAAAGAGGATCATTTCAGCCTGACTGGCTCGCAGCCCAGCAGCATGAAGATCATTTTCCCTTCCTGAGAAAACATTTGTTTAAATTATGTGTGAATGTGCTGACATGAAGTCTTTACCGAGCATAAATATAAATGTACAGTTGGTGCATTATCATCGAAAAGCTATCTCAAACGTCACCATCCTATAGTGTACTCAACACTTTGAGGGTGTGAATTACTCTGTATTGACATATATACAGTTAAGGTCAAATTATTAGGAACAGTTGGATATTTCCGTAAAATACTGCACAATGTTTGAAATATTCATAAAACTTGTCTCAAATTTGGGGGGCTAATAGTTTGGACCGTGTCTTTTATTATTTATATTTCATATTTATTTTACATTCCAAAGTGAACCAAAACGGGCCCATATCATTGGTGAATGCCGTACTTTATGACATTTTATGACTGCTGCAAACAATGGGCAGCTGATAATTTTGACCTTAACTGTATGGAGGTACCATCCACCACGGGTTCTCTGTGCTCATCCGCCTGAGCAGTCTGAATGTCTCCCACCACTTGCTCCGGTTGCAGGTCGTGGTCGGGCTGTATCCGATCCCAGCTGTCACTGGGTGACCGTCATGGTACAACCTGGACGAGTCAGCAGCTCATCAGGGCCACATGAAGGACAGACAACCATTCAAACTCACAGACAATTTAGAGGGACCAATTAACCTCAGCATCTGGAGGTGGGAGGAAGCTGGAGTACCTGGAGAGAACCCACACAGACACGAGCATAGGAACTCGACACAGAACGATTCCAGGCTTGGAAGCGACCCGGGGTGTGTGGTGTGAGGTATGAGGTGATCACTGGTCCACCGTGTCACCTGCTGTGAGAATTTGTTAAATAACAAGAAATAGAAACACTGAGAATGTGATTCCATCTGTTAAAGGTTGTAAATAGAGCGTCTACATCAAAGTACGTATTTATTGGCCGCTAGGACCTGTGCTGCTGTCTGGGACAGCCCCATCCTGCTGCCTACTTCCAAGTTCCTAAATGCTATGTTAATGTGTTCATGCAGGCCCTGCATTCACTGTTATCTTCATTACTATTGGCTAGCATTCTACAATTTTCAGGCTAATGGACCCTGCTCCCTCCCTCCATTCTTCAAGCCCCCCAACACACAAACACACCCCACCCCCCCACCCCCATTTTCCTCTCCTACTCTCTTTCCCTCATTCACTCTCTCTCCCTCTTTCCAGCCTTGAGGCGTCCCGTTTCAGCTCCCTCTCTTTCACTCACAATGCTGTGAATGGGTGAGGGGCGTTTAAGAGAGCAGTAGGTGGGAGTGGAGTCTGACAGCAGAGGGTATACTGTGCAACAGAAAGGGAATTCTCTCTTTCACTTACTCTCTTTCTCTGCCCCTCTCTTATCCTGTCTCTCTCTTTTCTTACTGGCTGCACATCAGCCGACTCTGTAGGTAGACTCGGTCTAAGAGAGCAGAGACAAGGAGAGATGACAGAGCTGGCAACACTCTGAGAGATACAGACCGTTGAGAATATTGTCAGGGCTGGCTGATCACGTTATCTGTAACATTGTTTCTGTAGATTTTCTAATCTGGAAAGCGTGTTGAGGGCATTGTGCGTGAGGTAAGTCACCTTCTTTACCTGCATGCAGCTATTGTGTTTGAATGGAGCCAGGATGAGTGGGCTTGTTGCTTTGGCGACTTAAGATGATTGAGCTGATGTGCAGAGTTGGACAAGTTCACAGCGGTGAAGCACCTCTTGATACATTTCAAATTAAAACTTGATTTTGGGTTTTAGTCTTCAAATGAAGGGCTGTGCCTGATGATAATTAGGATTGTCATTGAACTCCATTCATTCAAAGTAACATGTTTTGTCAGAAACACAAAATATGCAATCATTAAAACCTAACAGATATTTCTATAACTCGTGAGACTGAACTCACCAACTGAACTCCCCAACCTCAAAGATTATTTTGAAATTAAACTGCAATTTTTGCGAATAGTTTTCTATCAGTCAGTTTGATTAAGCACTTCACATGATGAATGTGGTTTTGCAACTTATATGAAAAATGTTGTCAATAAAACATATTTATTGCTGTTTAATTGAACAAAGCAGCTAATTTGTTATACAAGTGAGGGCTTCAGACAGTTTGTGTGTCTCTTTACTGCATACCCCTGCATGCTAATTTTTACTGTGGATTTGTCCCCTTTGTGTTCTATTTAGTGATAGATCAGGTAAAAAAGAGATCAGATAACAGTTTAAAATGTGATATTGTGCTAATGTCAAGGTGTGGTGTATTGGGATAAATAGCAAAGGATGGATGGTGAGGGTGCCTGTTTGTCCTAATGTGTGTGTAAGTGTGTATTGCTGCTGAGCCATACACTTTATGGTTGCCAGCAGACAGTAGGCTTGTGTAACCCAGGAAACAGACAGCTGCTCTGCATTATATGCTGTTGGTTGGTTTGTCTCTCTGATCTCCAGCGTAGACTACGCAGGCTGCAAAGTGGCAGCCGCACTGACTGTTCTCAGTGTGTGTCCCCTCTTCTTCTTCCACTCACATTCACTTGTTTGCCACAGACAATACAGAATAGGAAACAGCCCATGATGGTCCAAAAAGATATTAATGACTGGCAACATTCAAGACCTGTATGATTTGAATCTGCCAACAATTCCCATTAGAGCTCAGACCTCCAACAAACAGCTCATTTCCAACCATACTGGGATTTCACAGAATATAACCACCCTACATTCATTTGACCTCCTCTAATGAATTCATTAATCATGAAAACATGCCTTTGTCACTAATAGTCAAATAGTTAAATAGTCAAAAATCCTTAGACACCTTCTTACACAAATCATGACCTCTGAGAGATATTTTTTATTTTTTTGTTGAACTTGCAGTACTACCATTGCAGTGCTAAAACAAAAAAACAACCCTGCGTCCCTGGGGGGCTCCAACCCCCAACCTTTGTGTTAACAGACAGACCCACAAACCACTGGTCCACAGAGACAGTCCACTGCTGGACTGTCGTGGAGCTCTAGACACAGATGCTCAAAATGTCCCTATCTGACAATGAGGACGAATCCTTCAACAGTTTCCTGGATCCAGATGGTTCCAGAACACTACCAACATTTAACCATCTGGTCCTGGTCCATTAGCAGCATTTAGTGAACCTTTTGTAAAAATCCATTCAGAACTTTTTGAGTTATTTTGCTAACAGACAAACAAACAGATAAACGCTGGCAAAAACATAACCTCCTTGGCGGAGGTAAAAATCTGCATCTGTATCAGAAATTCCTGGGGGAATTTTATATATTTTTTTCCCTGGACATTAGCACAGTCAATTGTCATTTTAATTATATCAGAATGTAGTATTACTGCCATCAAATGTCTACAAGTTTAAAGTTGAACTCTCAAGTTAATATTCTGATAAAAATTCTAATATTCTTTCAGGTAGAAAGTGGTGCTTTAAAGCAGAATGCCGTTTTCACAGAGCCATGCAGTAAACCCCTTGAAAATGCTGGTAGGCTGAATATAAAAGGCTTTCAGACGTTGAGAGTTTAATGTCTGCATCAGAGGGGTAGACGGCATGTATGGAAATATATGGACTGTGATGGAGGAGACAGTATACTAAGGTCTTTGCTCATGTACTGATACCATCTGTATAACAGGTGTGCTATTTATTCATAGGTGGTCTTGCAAGCTCGTTGCATTACTGATTTATGATGCTCTGGCTATGAATATGAGTAGTTACTGACAGTGACACTCAGCCAATGGTCTGTAGTCACTGACAATGACACTCAGCAACATGATGAGTGGGAAACAGGCCTTTGTTTGGACAGCTGTTAGCCACAACCCCACTATGCCCTACAATGCTCAGTGAGAGGGTTAGTGACTTTAACCCCATTTAGCTCCTCCACTGGTGACAGACAGCATACACTAATTGTGTGAATACATTAGAACCCTTGCTGGGCAACACTCAAGAGAGATGCAAAAATGTTTCAGATAAAATGAGTCATGATTAATTCAATCAGCTGTAAACTCCCTTTTCGACCTCCATTTCTGTCGTCCCTTGTCTCCCTTTTCATCTTATATTTTATATATTTTTGGTCTTCTATGAAAGCTTACTTGATTCAAAATAATTCATGTGTGCTTTTCTGGATGACTTCACCTGGACTATGCTGCTCAGTGAATGTGCCCACCTACAGTACAGACGGTCCTTGCCCAATTTTGTGTGTGTGTGTGTGTGTGTGTAGGGGGGTGGGGGGGGGGCCTTGACTGGACTTCAAGGATTACATTGAATTACATTTAATCTCCAATTGGTTTGTGTTCATACTGTAAGATTTGATGTATGTATCCAGTGATGCACAAAGGAGTTCCCAATGTCCGGTCAAATTAGTCATCACAGAGCAAAGTATTTCCTGTAAAGCATATGGTGTTTAAACATGGTGTGTAAACAATATATCGCCATAGAAACATATCACCTGGGTCTCATTTTTCCATTGTACCGTTCTGTCAGACTGTTTTTTCCATTACATCCAGCGGATGTCCCGTACAAGTTAAAGAGCAGTTAACAATGTTATTTCGGACAACTGGATTTTTTTTAACGTAGCTTTTTTTGTGGAACAGCTGATGCGGCCCAGACTCTGCCTACAGCGGCTCCCAGGTAAATTGAGTTTGAAACCCCTGACACAAACTGTAAAAAATCAAATGATGATGATGATAATAATAATAATAATAACAATAATCAGGACGCCAATGACCCTGGGGACTGGGTCCCAGTCATTTTTTTGTCATGGACAAGGGCAAACAGATGTTTTGGTATCACAGCCAACATGCCTGTTTACATTTTCTACTGGGGTGAAAAAAAATAATAATGGCGTTGATAATATCAGACTCAGGTCATTTATCCAATGGATGTTTCATCCCTGAAGAAGGTTTCAGAGCCTGTATACCATCATTTCATTTTCAAGCATGTCCCAGGGTGAATAAATCTGTAGACAACGACAACAACAGCATCAACAACAAAGGCAGCTTACCGTGTTGTGTTGGTGCAGCAGAAGCCGCTGAATGCGACGTGTCTGTTCGTCCTTCCACACAAATATCTTTTTGTTCTATTCATATTCTCCGCCATCCTCTCCTTCCTGTGTTTGCTTACAACATATGAGTTTTTGTGTGCGTGCTCCATGTCTCCTTCTCTGTTACTGTGGCAGTGTTTGCAGCACCACATATAGGTCTGGCATATGTACTCCAGTGTTTTGACTGGCTTTGTGTGGATGCACGCATTGGAAAAGATTCCATGCTGCTGTTGACAAATATGCCACAAATATACTGACTTCAATTACATTAATAAAAGTGGAAAATGTGCAAAAAAACACTGTTTTGAGATTGCAAGGAAATTTTGCTCTCATCAGTCAGATGGTTATCTGAGAAGGATGGTATTAATTACATAGTAAACTTGCACAAGCCAGAGGAGCAGACATCAATACCTCTTTGTGGCACTAAGCCAGATACAAGCTAGATTTTTATAGTAATTGTAGTGCAGTGTGAAAGCTGACGAAAGGAAGTAGGTAGAACAAATGGCTACACAATGACTTGTGTCTGAAGAAAACAGCAGGTGGATCTGCTATGAAGCCTGCACATGTGATTGCCAAGCCTTCAGACCACACAGGCGTTAGGCTAATAAACAGTAGGTCATCGGCTACCCAGCATGTTAAAACGCTAATGAACAATAAGTAGCATCCAACGTCACCATCTGGACACAGCGGCAGAAAACGGAGGCGCCGGGGGGAAGAGCCATAAAAAACACTGATGGATAAATTACAGCACAAATGAAATGAAGATCTGATTGCTGTGTGATCGACCCTGCAGTCAATGTCAAGGCCATATCCACACGGAGGTGCTTTGTTAAATGCACATTTTCCATCATTTCGGCCGATCCTGGATCCTGGAAACAGAGCGAAAAATATTAGAATTTTCTGCCTTCGGCTTCACGTCGGGACAGTGAATCCACATACTTTGTGTATGGAGGTGTCATGGCCCCAGCCCCCAAACTCCAGTCTCAACCTATTCACCCAACATCTAATTACAGCAGCAACAACAACAAAAACAACAATGTCCATGCTGCATTCGTGTAGCAGGAGATATTGAGTCTGTTCATAAAGTTATGAGTGTTTCTTCTTCTGCGTCCATCTGTCTTGTAGCTCTGCTTTGAATCTTGCTGTAGTGTTTCATTTTTTTCCGGTTCTCTGTGTTTTTCTCCATTTACTTCAAGCGTTAGCGAGTGAAAGTGAACAGATCTTGTTACCACAGTAACTACAACAAGATTGGCATCATTTTCTGCACATTTAAAAAAAAAATCACATTTCAGATGATTCCATTTGCTCGGCAGTGACAAGTGTTGCTCTTCTCTGTTTTTGGTGAATTGCAGTGCCACCTACAGCCCCGGAGTACAAACTACAGCCTGTCGAGTTGTTTACAATGGATCCATTTGAATGCAACTATTCTTGATATGGTGCCCAGAAAGACAGAGGAAAGAAAGGTTGTTTTGGTATGTGTGGACGTTACCTAAATTGGTGTACCAGTCTATATCAGTCTGGCAGAGGGTGTGATAGGATTCAGAGCACGCTCTCTAGCCATGTATGGTTTATAGTTTCTGCTGGTATCTTAGATCCAGTATATTCAGTGCCTTATCATCCATGAACACATGCAGCCCCACCACTCCCCTGCTATCTATGTCATCAGATCCAATGGGGGTCACAGCGGAGAACCAGTGAGCACAGTCTCAGCTTGATGACACGTCTTCTTTTCATCCATCAGAAGCACATCATTCCGCTTTCCCTTTGTCTTTAGCAAGTCAAATTATTAATATTAATTCACCATATGAAAAATGGTGCTGCATATGATTTATTTAGTGTCCTTGGGTGAATATGAGAGCGGAACCTGTTTCAGTGTGTTAAAGATAATGACCGGATTACATCTAATGGCCACTGTGAATGTAGTAATCTGACCCATGGGATGAGTAGGTTTGATTGATGGCTGAAGTTTCTGAAAACAATGAAGGAAAGCAAATATTGAGTGTCTGTAAACTGATATTATTAATTTAACTATGAAGATGATTGCATTTCTTTAAAAAATGAGTCTGTGAACCTCCCGCTCCACTAAGATGTGTCCGAATGTCAAGGCGGTCAATAATATTTGCACCACATTCTGGTCTCAGCCTGGTCTTAATGACTTATTTCACTACATTAAGTCTAACATTAAGTCTGCTACATTACTTTGTCATTAACAGATTAGTTCATCTCTTCATGCTGCTGTCTAGGTTTTATAACCTGAAGTAGAACAGTAACAACATCAGCGAAGGCACAAAGACAGAATGATGCGTCCAGAGCCTGTGGGTGACTGAATTTGAAAATGTTTTTCTCAAGAAGCAACTGGATGTCAATCACATACGAGCCGTCAGCTCATATAGGTCTCTACAGGACATTTATGTCGTTGTTTGATATCATAACTCTCAGCCATAGTGCTGTCCTCAGCAGCTCACTGTCTCTATGGCTATGACCTTGGAGGAGTTACAGGATCCAAGTCAATATTTACCTGCTGAAGCTGAAGCTATATACTGCAGGGTTCTTTCTTCTTTCCCTTTTCCGACAAGCTAACTGTGATAAACTGTGATAAAATATATACATATATATCTGTGTGTGTGTGTGTGTGTGTGTGAGTGAGTGTGTGATTATAAAGGGTTATGATGCTCAGTGAGTCCCAGTTCCCTCATTATTTACCCATGTCATGGTGCTTTTCCACCAAACAATTCCATCTCGCCTCAGCTCGGTTCTAATCAGTTTGATTCCATTCAGGTTCTTTTCCATTTACAATTCAGTTCATTGAGTTAAATTCTTCAGAATCAAAAAGAATGTGCATCCATCAGCCATGTTAGCTTGGGACACAGTCACTGAATATTTACAGGTTTCAGCAGGGTATGTTGCTTGGTTGGCACCTGGGGCCCTGCATGGCTGACTTCCACACACAAGGTACATATTCAAAATATTTGAGGAGAAAATGAAGTGTGAATTATTTGATAGATTTATTCAATTTTGTTTAATTTACTTTCACCAACCCAGTATGACTAAACCAAGATCAATGGTAATATAGATGACTATAATAAAATGCTTGGTTGCATGCCCTGCTGAGCTGGGAGAATCTAGTAGCTTATGGGGATTTGTGCTGACTGGTCTATCCTGGTTTTACTCTTATCTTGATCCTTTTTTCATCCTTTGTATGAAATAAATGCTTTCCCCTTTCATATACTTAAGGATTAAGCTTCTATGTTTACAAACATGGCTGCAAAAAAGAGGTGATATCTGGTTGGAAAATATGCTTATCCTCAAGGACATTAAAAAAATGGATTTTTTATTATCTAAAATAATAACATAACTAGAAAATCCCTTGTTGAGCTATTTTGATGTGGGTCTGCTGCTGTACCCGTAGCGGTCCACGGACCACAGGTTGAGAAACCCCCCACTGGTGGCATGGCGTGTCGATATATAGTGTATGTGGGTAAAGTGATAGGAAGTACTGTAGTAGATAGTGCTCCCTAAAACTTGTGGAGTGTCAGGGTACATAGGCCATAGGTTGAGATACCAAGCATATATATTGTGATAGGAACTATATATATGTATGTATGTATGTATATACTGGCCTCGCCTAAGCTTCTGCAGGTCACAAACAAATCAGAGACAGTTTGACTTTCCTGTTCTGTCAGTGAAAGACCAGCAAAGAACAAAACACCGCCCACAATGAAGCTGGTGGGAGGGAACGGAACCAATGAACGGAATCCATACCTGTCCCTTCAATGAGTGCTGTAGTAAACATGGCAAACAGACATCTGTGTGCTTTTGCAGCTGATTTGGAAAATTATACCAACAGCAACTATCCACTTTTATTGCAAAATTGTAGTGCTGGCCATACAGTTAAAATCTGGTCCACTCTGATTGGCTGCCTTAGGCGAGGCAAGGCGAGTTTATTTATATAGCATGTTTTAGCAGACAGCAATTTGTGCTTTACAGGAAATACATTTCAAAAAATACAAGCACAACAAGTTAACAAAAGACAATGAACAACATTACATGTGAGAAACACAATTCACACTGACATTTTTTTTCCAGTGGTCACAGTTTTAAGGTGATTGGTTAAGTCTTAGTAATTCATGAACATTCACAATACATTACTAGGGCCCATCTTAGTTAAAGATGAAAAATAATGAGTCAGTGACAGAATCAGTGTATGAAAATTTTGGGCAGAGATTAACTAAATTTTGACATCCTTGTCATATAGTTTAGAAAATGCTAATTTTTAGATAATTTAGGTAATTTAGATAATTTTCACAAACTGTATGTGTGCCAGCGGTGGGTAGAATCTGGCTCACGTTCATCCAAAGGCAGGCAACCAGCTTTGTTGGACTTTAAGAAGCAAAACCAAGTGAAGGAATTACAAAGCAATGGTAATCAGATTGCATCAGGTCCATGCATGAAGTGTCAGCATCCAGCTGCATTAGCATAATGGCATGGTCACAGCGTGCTCATTAAGGAGGTCCAAGCAATAGGAACAATTCTATGTTCTCATTCCTTAATTGTCTTATTTCTTAGACATTTCTCAGACATTGTGGAGCTTTCTTTACTTCAAACATTTCACAAAAAAACAGAGTTTTGCCAGAATCACAGATTTTCACACAAAGCCTGTTTTAGTTTCTCAGGGTAGCCTTCTTCAGAGGTCCATGTGGAGAGCAGCCAGCCCTCAAAGTAGGAAAGCCAAGCATTCGTCCAGAACTAAGCAGCAACTCAAAGCAATTTTCTGGCTATTTTGTTAATTTATTCCAGAGTTTGGGATGCTTAGGAACAGCAGTAAGACTGTTTTGGAGTGTGCATGTGTGACATAGTGTGTTAGTGATTGAGACAGGAGTGGAAAAGCTGTTTTGGACCCCCAGGGGCTGAAAGTCAGTGCTCCTATCATTGAGCTGCACTATCACCATTACAGTCTACCCAAGGAGAAGGCACTCACTCCTGTTCGTCCAATCATAGTGTGGATAGGGATTGAAGCTGAGAGATACCGCCTTGCTAAGCTTGCCTAATCACATGTTAGGCTGGGATGAAATATTGTGAAATATTACCTGCTGACTGCCTCCCTTTTCTTTGAGACACCGGGGGAAAATGCCCATGTTGTTTTTGCATCCCACATGAGTGCAACTGCTTCAGGTGTAGATTTAAGTCATTCATGTGTATTCTTACACAGGGTTGGATTATACATCTTGTATGTTATGAATGAATTTTCAATACTTCAGTCCACAGGCTAGCACATTTTCCCATCACATATTTGAATAAACACATCTCAAAGACGTGTTTGAAATCATCAGAATGTTTTTTTTTTTAAAATAGTAATAACCATGTTACATTGTGTGTGCCTGTGGGGGGTAGGGGGCAACATACAGATGGGTCAAACCATCCATCAATATTAATCTGTCAACTTGAGTCTACAGACAAAAAAGGAGTTGCAGGTGTTGCAGGGATGGTCATAACAACCTTTCACAACTCATCAAAAAGGGCTTCTGTGCAGTAATTACTGGTCCTTCTTGAGTGATTTGTGAAAAGAATGTTCCTATGTTATCCATCAGGCATGTGTGCCATCAACCACAAACAGATGGGCTGGGGTGTGTCGTGGATTGGAGGTGGTTTTGTTGGAGGTATCATAGGTTTATTTTTACTTGTATAGTGTAATATTCTTGGGCTAGTTCCTGGTGTAGCTTCTTTTGTTTAGTTGGACTTCGAATCTAATGGCGCGTTTCCACTACACAGTTCCAGTTTTGCTCAGATCTACTTGGTTTGGTTCCATTCAGGTGCTTTTCCATTACAGTCCCGGACGGAGCAGGACATGATCACAGACACAGAACTCTCCACTGCGAGTCTCTCCGTCTGACTCCGTCTAGCTCTTTTAACAAACCTACTAACTGGCCAAAAATCGCAAAGTCGTCTGTGCTTCATTAACAGACAACAGTGTGCGTTTTCTGCATATTAGACATGTTAAATGAGAACATGTTGAGAAATAAAGAACCAAATAAAGAACCTATTGCTGGTAAAACAGCCGGTAGACTCTTGTGTCAAAGGAAGCACTTGCAATGTCACATGTTTAGTACCAGCTTGGCTTGGAACCTCAACGGAGGTGGTACTAAAAAAAAGAACCAGGTACCAGGTACTATCACCAGTTGAAACGCAAAAAAGTCAAGTCCGGTCAAGTCGAGCCGTACCGGAACCGTGTAGTGGAAAAGCCCCATTACCCAGACTACAAGGGAAAACCTGAAAAAAAATCATTCAGCATAATTCAATATAGCTTGCAGTTTACAAACGTAGACTGCTTTGATGTGTGTTTTTGTATTTGTGTGTGTCTTATAATAAGAAACACAGACCTAATTTTTATTTTCTGTATGTATTCTCTTTTATTCAAGGTTCAAGAACAAGAAATCTATTTTGATACCTGCGCCTACATTATTGGTCCATGTGCCAGGTTGTCATCATGGGGATGAAAGGCCTCCTCTTAGGTTGTGTGACCATGGCCCTTGCTTCTCCAGATCTCCAAGGCAGGCCTGGTAAAGAAGGTTATCCGGCACCGCAGAGAGGCTTTGATGCCTAAGAAAACCCAAGAGAACATCACCGTTCCAAACCCTGATCAGCCGGTGGTGTTCAATCATGTCTACAACATCAACGTTCCCTCCACATCCCTCTGCTCAGTAGACCTCGACTCGCCAGGAGGCACTGACCTCAAACGCAAAGGTTTCCCAATGGACATGCAGAACACCGAGCACATGGAGCACACAATGGATGGTGACAATCAAATTGTTTTCACCCACCGCATCAATATCCCCAAACAGGCATGTGGCTGTGATAACCATCCCCTAGACGTCAAAGATATCTTGAACAGGCTGGAGATGTTGGAGTCAGAATTGTCTATTCTGAGAGAGCAGTGCAGCAGTGGTGCAGGATGCTGTGGAGCTCAAGTCACAGGTGAACTGCATTACTTGTGTTTTACGAGTATTGAGTATAAATAATAGTGCAGATACAGATACAACTGGGGAAAAACTACCAAAAACATTTACTCTTGACCTAAGTCAAGTGACAAACAAACTACTAGCTGAAAGTTGAAATTCTGGTTTGCTTTATTAAATTAAAACTAAATGTATTTCACCAGGAAATCAACTACATTAATTGTAGTCAAACCGTTGCTGTGATATTGTACATTGCTGCTCGCTCAAAGAATGATGGATTTGTGTTTGCACATTTGGTGAGTCAGTTGTAATAGTTTTTAAAACACTTCCTATTCCCTACTTGCTGTCTCCCAGGTGAAGTGTCCACAAAGCCCTACTGTAATGGTCATGGGAACTGGAGCACCGACGCCTGCAGCTGTGTATGTGAACCTGGTTGGAAGGGCCCTAACTGCACAGAACCTGAGTGCCCCAATAGACTGCCAGGACCAGGGCCGCTGTGTGGAGGGGAAATGTGAATGCTTTGAGGGCTTTGATGGTGATGACTGTCGTCACGAGCTCTGCCCACTGGACTGTGGTGACTACGGCCACTGTGCTGAAGGGTCTTGTCTATGTATGGATGGCTTCATTGGTGAGGACTGTTCCCAGACCAGCTGCCTCAACAATTGCCTGGGCCGTGGACGCTGTGTTGAGAATGAGTGTGTTTGTCAGGAGCCTTGGACAGGCTTCGACTGTTCCGAACTCATCTGTCCAAATGACTGCTATGACCGTGGACGCTGCATTAATGGTACTTGCTACTGTGAGGAGGGCTACACCGGAGAAGACTGTGGCGAACTCACTTGTCCGAGCAACTGCAACAACCGTGGTGTTTGTGTTAATGGTCAGTGTTTGTGTCAGACCGGCTACAATGGAGAGGATTGCTCAAAGCTCACCTGTCCTAACAACTGCAACGAACAAGGTCATTGTTTCAATGGGAAATGCATTTGTGACCCAGGATTTGAGGGTGAAGATTGTTCGATTGTCTCATGCCCGAATAACTGCAGCAACAATGGCCGTTGCATTAATGGACAATGCATATGCAATGAAGGATATAGAGCCGAGGACTGTAGTGAGCTCTCTTGGCATTAACAACTGCAAAGACCATGGACGTTGTGTTAATGGGCAGTGTGTCTGTAACAAAGGTTATGCTGGGCATGATTGTGGGCATCAAGACCTGGTCCAAAGGACTGTATGGGGCGTGGGGAGTGTGTGGATGGCAAGTGTGAATGCTTCATTGGTTTCACTGGGAAAGACTGTGGGGAGCTAACCTGCCCGCAATGACTGTCTTGACCGTGGCCACTGTGTGAACGGTGAATGGTGTCTGTCATAAGGGTTTCACTGGGTGAAGACTGCAGTGAGAAGACCTGTCCGAAAAACTGTCTCAACAGAGGCTACTGCACCGATGGCAAGTTGTATTTGTCATGAAGGTTTTAGGGGGTCAGACTGTTCCATCCTGACCTGCCCAGAGGACTGCCAGAACCAGGGACGCTGTGAGAATGGAGTATGTGTGTGTGATGAGGGCTTCATTGGTGAAGACTGCTCTGAGGGTAAGTTTGACCACAGAACTTAAATGACATTTTCAGAGTGTTCTAACCAATGGGAGGGGTGTTTTCACACTTTCAAGCCACAGACAAACCTGTTGGTGTTGGGGGGGGTTGACGGCTGAATAATGCTGCGTTCCTCCTGAAAGTAATCATGAAATTATAGAAAGTGTTGGTGTTTCTATCATTCAGCCAGCAACACTGAAAGAATCAAGACAGGTGGTCAAAACCTCAAAAGCTCATGAGCAAGTTACAAGCTGTACAATTCACAGCACCAGACACTGCAACCTCCTACATGAATACACAGTTAATACATAATTTAATGTTACGTTAATAGTATTTATTAATCTTCATTATGGTCAGATTTACTGCTTAGTGCTATATATTAGGCTGCATTAGTTTTACTTTCCGAAAAAACAGCAGTCAAAACTGTGTTCCAGGCAGTAAACACCACTTACTGTCTGGTAATGTCTGAAGACCAGATTTAGTGTGATCACTGACTGATTTTGTCTCTCTACAGTGTCACCACCCAAGGGACCTAACAGTTGTGGAGATCACACCAGAGACTGTGGACCTGTCTTGGGAGAATGAAATGCGTGTGACAGAGTACCTTATTACATATATTCCCACTGCCCCTGGAGGTCTGGAGCTGGATATGCGTGTACCTGGGACTGACAAGGTGGCCACTATAGAGGAGCTAGAACCTGGTGTGGAGTACCTGATCAGTGTCTATGCAATTCTCAACAATCAGAGAAGCATCCCTGTCAGTGCTAGGGTGGCAACACGTATGTGCATCATCTGTGTATGACTAAAAACAAAATTAAAATACTACCTACAATCTTGACAAAGCATTCACAGAATCCTGTTTTAATCTTCTTAGATCTTCCTGAGCCAGAGGGACTCAAGTTCAAAACAGTGCGTGAGACATCAGTGGAGGTGGCAGTGGGACCCACTGGACATCCCCTTCGATGGCTGGAACCTAATTTTCAGAAACACAGTGAGTTTGCCATCTGATATGTTGAGGGAGCTGCATTCCATGAGGCAGCTGATTGTAGAGTCCACCTCAGCCTGTTATTATCCACATTTTCCTCTGGTGGAAACCAGACTTCATGGAGACCCCAAGTTCAGTAATTCATATGTAATTGCCTGTGTGCATACATGAGCATAAGGGTAAGCTAGGTGAAACAATTGATGTGGTTACTGCACTTTTTCCAACCTAAATTTAGAACTTCACCTGAATGCAGGTAAATTTATTTCATAAATTTAAATTGACACCTTTTTGATATTCACCATTTATTCATTCATTATCAGTTGCTTTTTTAAAAAAAACACCCAGTGCACGATATTTTCCCTTTGTTCCACACATGATGGAAGAACGGCACATGTTCATGGTCAATGACCACGTTATTTTTTGCTGCTGGCAGAAAGAGGAAGATGGTGAGATTCTTAACTCTCTTGGCCGTCCAGAGACCACGTTTGAGCAATCAGGCCTGGGACCTGGGCAGGAGTACGAGGTAAAACTGGAGGTGGTGA
>NW_027613765.1:0-7500 GCF_965212315.1 Lampetra planeri
GGGGGTAGTGTGGGGGTGGTGTGGGGGTGGTGTGGGGTGGTGTGGGGGTGGTGTGGGGTGGTGTGGGGGTGGTGTGGGGGGTGGTGTGGGGTGGGTGTGGGGGTGGTGTGGGGGTGGTGTGGGGTGGTGTGGGGTGGGTGTGGGGGTGGTGTGGGGTCGTGTGGGGGTGGTGTGGGGGTGGTGTGGGGTGGTGTGGGGTGGTGTGGGGTGGTGTGGGGGTGGTGTGGGGTGGTGTGGGGTGGTGTGGGGTGGTGGGGTGTGGGGGTGGTGTGGGGGGTGGTGTGGGGTGGTGTGGGGTGGTGTGGGGGTGGGTGTGGGGTGGTGTGGGGTGGTGTGGGGGGGTGGTGTGGGGTGGTGTGGGGTGGTGTGGGGTGGGTGTGGGGTGGTGGTGGGGGGTGGTGTGGGGGTGGTGTGGGGGTGGTGTGGGGGTGGTGTGGGGGTGGTGTGGGGGTGGTGTGGGGTGGTGTGGGGTGTGTGGGGGTGGTGTGGGGGTGGTTGTGGGGTGGTGTGGGGTGGTGTGTGGGTGGTGTGGGGGTGGTGTGGGGTGGTTGTGGGGGTGGTGTGGGGGTGGTGTGGGGGTGGGTGTGGGGGTGGTGTGGGGGTGGTGTGGGGGTGGTGTGGGGTGGTGTGGGGGGTGTGTGGGGGTGGTGTGGGGTTGGTGTGGGGGTGGTGTGGGGGTGGGTGTGGGGTGGTGTGGGGGTGGTGTGGGGGGGTGTGGGTGGTGGGGGTGGTGTGTGGGGTGGGTGTGGGGGTGGTGTGGGGTGGTGTGGGGGTGTGGGGGTGGTGTTGGGGGTGGTGTGGGGGTGGTGTGGGGGTGGTGTGGGGGTGGTGTGGGGGTGGGGTGGTGTGGGGTGGGTGTGGGGGGTGGTGTGGGGGTGGTGTGGGGGTGGTGTGGGGGTGGTGTGGGGGTGGGGTGGGGGTGGTGTGGGGGTGGTGTGGGGGTGGTGGGGGGGTGGTGTGGGGGTGGTGTGGGTGGTGGGGGGTGGGTGTGGGGGTGGTGGTGGGGTGGGTGGGGTGGTGTGGGGTGGTGTGGGGGGGTGTGGGGGTGTGTGGGGGTGGTGTGGGGGTGGTGTGGGGGTGGTGTGGGGGTGGTGTGGGGGTGGTGTGGGGGTGGTGTGGGGGGGGTGGTGTGGGGGTGGTGTGGGGGGGTGTGGGGTGGGGGGGGGTGGGGGTGGGGGGGGTGGTGTGGGGGGGTGGGGTGGGGGGTGGTGTGGGGGGTGGTGTGGGGGTGGTGTGGGGGGGTGGTGGGGGGTGGTGTGGGGGTGGTGTGGGGGTGGTGTGGGGGTGGTGTGGGGGGGTGGTGTGGGGGTGGTGTGGGGGGTGGTGTGGGGGTGGTGTGGGGGTGGTGTGGGGGTGGTGTGGGGGGTGGTGTGGGGGTGGTGGGGGGTGGTGGTGGGGGTGGGGGTGGTGTGGGGGTGGTGTGGGGGTGGTGGTGGGGGGGGTGGTGTGGGGGTGGTGTGGGGGTGGTGTGGGGGTGGTGTGGTGTGGGGGGGTGGTGGGGGGTGGTGTGGGGGTGGTGTGGGGGGTGGTGTGGGGTGGTGTGGGGGTGGTGTGGGGGTGGTGTGGGGTGGTGTGGGGGTGGTGGTGGGGTGGTGTGGGGGTGGTGGTGGGGGGGGTGGTGTGGGGGGGGTGGGGGGTGGTGTGGGGGGGTGTGGGGTGGTGGTGGGGGTGGTGGGGGGGTGGGTGTGGGGGGTGTGGGGGGTGGTGTGGGGGTGGTGTGGGGTGGTGTGGGGGTGGTGTGGGGGTGGTGTGGGGGTGGGTGTGGGGGGTGGTGTGGGGGGTGTGTGGGGGGTGGTGTGGGGGTGGTGTGGGGGGGTGGTGTGGGGGTGGTGTGGGGGTGGTGTGGGGGTGGTGTGGGGGGGTGGGTGTGGGGGGTGGGTGTGGGGGTGGGGTGGGGGTGGTGTGGGGGTGGTGGGGGGTGGTGTGGGGGGGGTGTGGGGGTGGTGTGGGGGTGGTGTGGGGGTGGTGTGGGGGTGGTGTGGGGGGTGGTGTGGGGGGTGGTGTGGGGGGTGGTGTGGGGGGTGGTGTGGGGGTGGTGTGGGGGTGGTGTGGGGGGTGGTGTGGGGGTGGGTGTGGGGGGTGGGTGTGGGGGTGGTGTGGGGGTGGGGTGGGGGGTGGGTGTGGGGGGTGGTGTGGGGGTGGGTGTGGGGTGGGTGGGGGGTGGTGTGGGGTGGTGTGGGGGTGGTGTGGGGGGGGTGTGGGGGTGGTGTGGGGGGGGGTGTGGGGGGGTGGGGGGTGGGGGTGGTGGGGGGTGGGTGGGGGGGGGGGGTGGGGGTGGTGGGGGGGGTGGGTGGGGGGTGGTGTGGGGGGTGGTGTGGGGGTGGTGGTGGGGGGTGGTGTGGGGGGGGTGGGGGGTGGTGGGGGGTGGTGTGGGGGTGGTGTGGGGTGGGTGGGGGGTGTGGGGGTGTGGGGGTGGGGTGGTGTGGGGGTGTTGTGGGGGTGTGTGGGGTGGTGTGGGGGTGGTGTTGGGGTGGTGGGGGGGGAGTGTGGGGTGGTGGGGGGGGTGGTGTGGGGGTGTGTGGGGGGTAGTGTGGGGGTGGTGTTGGGGTGGTGTGGGGGGGTGTGGGTGGGGTGGTGGGGGGGTGGTGTGGGGTGGGGTGGGGGGGGTGGTGTGTGGGGGTGTGGGGTTGGGGGGGGGTGGTGTGGGGGTGGTGTGGGGGTATGTGGGGGTGGTGGGGGGGTGGTGTGGGGTGGTGTGGGGGTGGTGTGGGGGTGGTGTGGGGTGGGTGGTGGGGGTGGGGGGTGTGTGTGGGGGGCTGGTCACCTTCTTGAGTTTGTTCTGGTAGAGGAAGCGCAGCAGCTGAGCGTCGTGACGGGAGCCCTGCAGCTCCAGGTTTCAGCGAGGCCAGCAGATCACGTTCTATACACACAGTGACACACACACACAGTGACACAACACCACACAGTGACACACACACACAGTGACACACACACAGTGACACACACACACAGTGACACACACACACAGTGACACACACACACAGTGACACACACACAAGTGACACACACACACAGTGACACACACACAGTGACACACACACAGTGACACACACAGTGACACACACAGTGACACACACACACACAGTGACACACACAGTGACACACACACACACAGTGACACACACAGTGACACACACACACAGTGACACACACAGTGACACACACACACAGTGACACACACAGTGACACACACACACAGTGACACACACACAGTGACACACACACAGTGACACACACACAGTGACACACCACAACACACAGTGAACACACACACAGTGACACACACACACACACAGTGACACACACACACAGTGACACACACACACACACAGTGACACACACACAGTGACACACACAGTGACACACACACAGTGACACACACACAGTGACACACACACAGTGGACACACACACAGTGACACACACACAGTGACACACACACACAGTGACACACACACACACAACACAGTGACACACACACAGTGACACACACACAGTGCCACACACACACAGTGACACACACACACAGTGACACACACACAGTGACACACACACAGTGACACACAGTGACACACACAGTGACACACACACACACAGTGACACACACACACAGTGACACACACACACAGTGACACACACACAGTGACACACAGTGACACACACACAGTGACACACACACACACACAGTGACACACACACACACACAGTGACACACACACACACACGTGACACACCCACACAGTGACACAACAACAACAACAACCGCCATTCGCCACTAAGTGGCGGTGACGTCACCACGACGCTTGTGCCAGGCCATGTGCACCCTGAGGCCACGTGAAGTGTCGAACGCCCGCTGGCAGGAGGTCACGGGGCAGGACCCAGGTGCCACGGGTCGACTGACCGAGATGACCGAGATGGCTGGCTGATGCACCACCTGTGCCCCCTACTGTGCCAACTTGCTGTGCTTTAGCCACCCGGCGCTCCGCTCGTTGTTGTGAGCGTCGCTCCTCCGCCCTCCGTTGTTGTTGGAGGGCGACTGCCTCCAACTGCCCAGTAGCGTCCTTCACGAGCCTCCTCCACTGAGGCCGATCTTGACACCGCTGGTACCAGTCATCGGCAAGTCCACTCAGCTCCACGTCCTCCTGTACCACATCACTCCATCTCTTCTCTAGCCCGTGCCGCGCCCGTTTAGCCTCCTCGATCCGGCCGAACAAAAGCTGTTTAGGCATGCGGTGGCTGGGCATGCGGGCTACATGACCCAGCCAATGCAGCCTTGCCTGCCGGAGGAGCTCACTGATGGGACTTTGCCCAGATCTTTCAAGGACTTGTGAGCTCCTCACACAATCCAGCCTGGTTAAACCCAGGATGGATCGTAGGCAGGCCAGCCTAAATGTTTCCAACCGGCGAAGATGCTCCACTAGGGGGGTCCACGTTTCGCAAGCGTAGAGAAGGGAGGGAATGACCGTGGCCGAGAAGACCTGAAGCTTCGTGCGGAGCGACAGACCAGGTAGCTTCCACACAGCGTTACGCAACCGATGAAAAGATATTGCCGCTCGACTGATTCGGAGTGAGACCTCTGCTGATAAACTGGAGCCGGTCATGAGCACACTGCCCAGGTATGGGAAACTCTCCACTCTCTCCACAACTGCCCCATCACCGATTGGGAGTTGTGGGGGGTGGAGTGTCCGATGGTACAAAATACCCAGGCAGGTGCTTAGTTTTGGTGGGGCTGATGGTAAGGCCCCACCTCTTAGTGGCACGCTCCAGTCTCAGCAGCAACGTCTCCAACTCCTCTTCTGAATGAGCAGCTATTACCAAATCATCGGCATACATAACGTGGTTGACCAATAGGGAGCCATCCCTTGATCGCACCCGGGCGTCGATCAGCCTCCCATTATATCTGTACCAAATGGTAATTCCCCCGGTACAGCTATTGAAGGCTTCACGAACTACGCAGTCGAAATAGATGTTAAATAATGTGGGAGCCAGAGGACACAGTGACACACACACACAGTGACACACACACACAGTGACACACACACACACAGTGACACACACACACACACACAGTGACACACACACACACAGTGACACACACAGTGACACACACACAGTGACACACACAGTGACACACACACACAGTGACACACACACAGTGACACACACACACAGTGACACACACAGACACAGTGACCACACACACACACAGTGACACACACACACACAGTGACACACACACACAGTGACACACACACACACAGTGACACACACAGTGACACACACAGTGACACACACAGTGACACACACAGTGACACACACACACAGTGACACACACACACACAGTGACACACACACACAGTGACACACACAGTGACACACACAGTGACACACACAGTGACACACACAGTGACACACACACATACACACAGTGACACACACAGTGACACACACAGTGACACACACAGTGACACACACACAGTGACACACACAGTGACACACACACACACAGTGACACACACACACACAGTGACACACACACACAGTGACACACACACACACAGTGACACACACAGTGACACACACAGTGACACACACAGTGACACACACACACAGTGACACACACCACACCAGTGACACACACACACAGTGACACACACAGTGACACACACAGTGACACACACAGTGACACACACACAGTGACACACACAGTGACACACACAGTGACACACACAGTGAAACACAACAACAACAACCGCCATTCGCCACTAAGTGGCGGTGACGTCACCACGACGCTTGTGCCAGGCCAAGTGCACCTTGAGGCCACGTGAAGTGTCGAACGCCCGCTGGCAGGAGGTCACGGGGCAGACCCAGGTGCCACGGGTCGACTGACCGAGATGACCGAGATGACCGAGATGACCGAGATGAGTGGCTGATGCACCACCTGTGCCCCCTACTGTGCCAACTTGCTGTGCTTTAGCCACCCGGCGCTCCGCTCGTTGTTGTGAGCGTCGCTCCTCCGCCCTCCGTTGTTGCTGAAGGGCGACTGCCTCCAACTGCCCAGTAGCGTCCTTCACGAGCCTCCTCCACAGAGGCCGATCTTGACACCGCTGGTACCAGTCATCGGCAAGTCCACTCAGCTCCACGTCCTCCTGTACCACATCACTCCATCTCCTCTCTAGCCCGTGCCGCGCCCGTTTAGCCCCCTCAATCTGGCCGAACAAAAGCTGTTTGGGCATGCGGTGGCTGGGCATGCGGTGGCTGGGCATGCGGGCTACATGACCCAGCCAACGCAGCCTTGCCTGCCGGAGGGAGCTCACCGATGGGACTTTGCCCAGATCTTTCAAGGATTTGTGAGCTCCTCACACAATCCAGCCTGCAGGTAAAACCCAGGATGGATCGTAGGCAGGCCAGCCTAAATGTTTTCCAACCGGCGAAGATGCTCCATTAGGGGGGTCCACGTTTCGCAAGCGTAGAGAAGGGAGGGAATGACCGTGGCCAAGAAGACCTGAAGCTTCGTGCGGAGCGACAGACCAGGTAGCTTCCACACAGCGTTACGCAACCGATGAAAAGATATTGCCGCTCGACTGATTCGGAGTGAGACCTCTGCTGATAAACTGGAGCCGGTCATAAGCACACTGCCCAGGTAGGGAAACTCTCCACTCTCTCCACAACTGCCCCATCACCGATTGGAGTTGTGGGGGGTGGAATGTCCGATGGTACAAAATACCCAGGCAGGTGCTTAGTTTTAGTGGGGCTGATGGTAAAGCCCCACCTCTTAGTGGCACACTCCAGCCTCAGCAGCAGCGTCTCCAACTCCTCTTCTGAATGAGCAGCTATTACCAAATCATCGGCATACGTAACATGGTTGACCAATAGGGAGCCATCCCTTAACCGCACCCCGGGCATCGATCAGCCTCCCGTTGTATCTGTACCAGATGGAAATTCCCCGGTACAGCTATTGAAGGCTTCACGAACTACGTGGTCGAAATAGATGTTAAATAATGTGGGAATATCCCTGTCGCACCCCAAGGTGAACAGGGAATGGCTCCAACTCCCGGCCATGTAGTTTTACCTGTGCCCGCTCACCATCACGAAGGTCCTTAATGATCGTGAGCAGAGGGGTCAGGGACTCCGAAAGCACGAAAGAACACCCCAGAGCCCAGGCCTACTGATGGCATCATAGGCCTTGATCAGGTCAATCAAGCAGAGATGTAGGTAATGGTGGCATTCCATAAACCTCTGCTGTCGCAGACGGACAGAGAATATGGCATCTGTGCAGGACCGCCCTTTCCTGAAACCGCATTGGGGCTCCGCAAGCCTCTCCTCAGCGTGCCTAGCAAGGCGATGTTGAATAATCCTTGCCAGGACCTTACCCGGCACACTGAGGAGTGAGATGCCCCTGTAGTTGTTACAGTCTGTGCGGTCACCCCTTCTTAAAGAGGGGGACCACCAGGGCATCCTTCCAATGCTGCGGAACCCATCCAGTGGTCCAGACTCTGTG
>NW_027613765.1:15000-33931 GCF_965212315.1 Lampetra planeri
GAGTAAGCGTGTGAGTTAGTGAGTGAGCGTGTTAGTGAGTGAGTGAGTTAGTGAGTTAATGAGTGAGCGAGTGAGTGAGTGAGTGAGTGAGTGAGCGAGTGAGTGAGTTAGTGGATGAGTGAGCGAGTGAGTGAGTGAGCGTGTGAGTGAGTGAGTGAGTGGATGAGTGAGTGGATGAGTGAGTGTATGAGTGAGTGAGTGAGTTAGTGAGTTAATGAGTGAGCGAGTGCGTTAGTGAGTGAGTGAGCGAGTGAGTGAGTTAGTGGATGAGTGAGCGAGTGAGTGAGTGAGTGAGCGTGTGAGTGAGTGAGTGAGTGGATGAGTGAGTGGATGAGTGAGCGAGTGAGTGAGTGAGTGAGCGTGTGAGTGAGTGAGTGAGTGGATGAGTGAGTGGATGAGTGAGCGAGTGAGTGAGTGAGTGAGCGTGTTAGTGAGTGAGTGTGTTAGTGAGTTAATGAGTGAGCGAGTGCGTTAGTGAGTGAGTGAGCGAGTGAGTGAGTTAGTGGATGAGTGAGCGTGTGAGTGAGTGAGTGAGCGTGTGAGTGAGTGAGTGAGTGAGCGAGTGAGTGAGTTAATGAGTGAGTGAGTGAGCGTGTGAGTGAGTGAGTGAGTGAGCGAGTGAGTGAGTTAATGAGTGAGTGAGTGAGCGTGTGAGTGAGCGAGTGAGTGAGTTAATGAGTGAGTGAGTGAGCGAGTGAGTGAGTTAGTGGATGAGTGAGTGGATGAGTGAGCGAGTGAGTGAGTGAGTGAGCGTGTGAGTGAGTGAGTGAGTGAGCGAGTGAGTGAGTTAATGAGTGAGTGAGTGAGCGTGTGAGTGAGTGAGTGTGTGAGTGAGTGAGTTAGTGAGTGAGTGAGTTAGTGAGTGAGCGTGTTAGTGAGTGAGTTAGTGAGTGAGTGAGTTAGTGAGTTAATGAGTGAGTGAGTGAGCGAGTGAGTGAGTTAGTGAATGAGTGAGTGAGTGAGTGGATGAGTGAGTGAGTGGATGAGTGAGTGAGTGAGTGGATGAGTGAGTGAGTTAGTGAGTGAGTTAGTGAGTTAATGAGTGAGCGAGTGAGTGAGTGATTGAGTGAGTGAGTTAGTGAGTTAATGATTGAGCGAGTGAGTGAGTGAGCGAGCGAGCGAGTGAGTGAGCGAGCGAGTGAGCGAGTGCGTTAGTGAGTGAGTGAGTGAGTGAGTGAGCGAGCGAGTGAGCGAGTGCGTTAGTGAGTGAGTGAGTGAGTGAGTGAGCGAGCGAGTGAGCGAGTGCGTTAGTGAGTGAGCGAGTAAGTGAGCGAGTGAGCGAGTGAGTTAGTGAGTTAATGAGTGAGTGAGTTAATGAGTGAGTGAGTGAGTGAGCGAGCGAGTGAGTGAGCGTGCGAGTGAGTGAGCGAGTGAATTAGCGAGTGAGTTAGCGAGTGAGTGAGCGTGCAAGTGAGTAAGCGAGTGAGTGAGCGTGTGAGCGTGTGAGTGAGCGAGCGACTGAGTGAGTGGGTGAGTGAGTGAGTGAGTTAGTGAGTGAGTGAGTGAGCGTGTGAGTGAGTGAGTGAGTGAGCGAGTGAGTGAGTGAATGAGTGAGTGAGTTAGTGAGTGAGTGAGCGTGTGAGTGAGTGAGTGAGTTGAGCGTGTGAGTGAGCGTGTTAGTGAGCGTGTGAGTGAGTGAGCGTGAGATTGAGTGAGCGTGTGAGTGAGCGTGTGAGTGAGTGAGTGAGCGTGTGAGTGAGTGAGTGAGCGTGTGAGTGACTGAGTGAGTGAGCGAGTGAGTGAGTGAGTGAGCAGTGGTCACCTTGTCGAGCTTGCGGCTACGGATGGTGTGCGAGGCACGGTGATGCTGCCCAGTGAGGCACAAGCACTGAGCCAGCCAGTACACGTCCTGCACCGCCTCTACGCGGAGACACGCGGAGACACGGAGAGACACGTGGAGACGTATACGTGGAGACACGTGGAGACGCACACGTGGAGACACGGGCACACGCGCAGACACAGAGACACGTGGAGACACGCGGAGAGACACACGGACACAGGGACACACGGAGGGACAGACGCAAGGGTCTGTCGCAGACTGCACACTCAGCTCAATGCACGAGTGCCTCCAGCACACTTGGTGAGAGTTAAGGCCACGCTAACCTTGGGCC
Organism: Lampetra planeri; assembly: GCF_965212315.1. Lineage (NCBI taxonomy): Eukaryota > Metazoa > Chordata > Hyperoartia > Petromyzontiformes > Petromyzontidae > Lampetra > Lampetra planeri. The sequence continues at coordinate 17,112 of NW_027613765.1, forward strand.
CGTTAGATCAGGGCGAGAATAGGGTTGGTTAGAGCTATGGCTGGTTTAGGGCAGAGGTCGCAAACGGGTTTTGATTCCTTACCCGGCTACCCGTACCCGGCCGCACCAGGGTCGCAAACGGGTACCCGTACCCGGCCGTACCCCTACCCTACCCGTACCCGGCCGGGTACGGGTAGGGTACGGGTATCGGGTACCTGATTGCGACCCCTGGGATGAAGCCACGTTGCAGGCGCGGGTGGGTTGATTCTAGGAACTTGAATTGTGAGAAGAGACAAGACGTTGGGAAATGAGTGACACACGGTGACTCAACAGTGACTCACGGTCTACCCGTACCCGGCCGCACCAGGGTCGCGTACGGGTAGCCGGGTATCGGGTAGGGTACGGGTATCGGGTACCCGGTTGCGACCTCTGGTTTAGGGCGAGGTTACTGTTAGAGGCAGGGTTAGATGTGCGTTAGAACAGGGTAAGTTAGAGCTATGGCTAGTTTAGGGTGAGGTTAGGGTTGTGGATAGGGTTGGATGTGGGTTAGGTAGAGCTATGGCTAGTTTAGGGTGAGGTTAGGGTTGTGGATAGGGTTGGATGTGGGTTAGGTAGAGCTATGGCTAGTTTAGGGTGAGGTTAGGGTTGTGGATAGGGTTGGATGTGGGTTAGGTAGAGCTATGGGTAGTTTAGGGTGAGGTTAGGGTTGTGGATAGGGTTGGATGTGGGTTAGGTTAGAGCTATGGGTAGTTTAGGGTGAGGTTAGGGTTGTTGATAGGGTTGGATGTGGGTTAGGTTAGAGCTATGGGTAGTTTAGGGTGAGGTTAGGGTTGTTGATAGGGTTGGATGTGGGTTAGGTTAGAGCTATGGGTAGTTTAGGGTGAGGTTAGGGTTGTTGATAGGGTTGGATGTGGGTTAGGTTAGAGCTATGGCTAGTTTAGGGTGAGGTTAGGGTTGTTGATAGGGTTGGATGTGGGTTAGGTTAGAGCTATGGCTAGTTTAGGGTGAGGTTAGGGTTGTGGATAGGGTTGGATGTGGGTTAGGTTAGAGCTATGGGTAGTTTAGGGTGAGGTTAGGGTTGTGGATAGGATTGGATGTGGGTTAGGTTAGAGCTATGGGTAGTTTAGGGTGAGGTTAGGGTTGTGGATAGGGTTGGATGTGGGTTAGGTTAGAGCTATGGCTAGTTTAGGGTGAGGTTAGGGTTGTGGATAGGGTTGGATGTGGGTTAGGTTAGAGCTATGGCTAGTTTAGGGTGAGGTTAGGGTTGTTGATAGGGTTGGATGTGGGTTAGGTTAGAGCTATGGGTAGTTTAGGGTGAGGTTAGGGTTGTTGATAGGGTTGGATGTGGGTTAGGTTAGAGCTATGGCTAGTTTAGGGTGAGGTTAGGGTTGTGGATAGGGTTGGATGTGGGTTAGGTTAGAGCTATGGCTAGTTTAGGGTGAGGTTAGGGTTGTTGATAGGGTTGGATGTGGGTTAGGTTAGAGCTATGGGTAGTTTAGGGTGAGGTTAGGGTTGTTGATAGGGTTGGATGTGGGTTAGGTAGAGCTATGGCTAGTTTAGGGTGAGGTTAGGGTTGTTGATAGGGTTGGATGTGGGTTAGGTAGAGCTATGGCTAGTTTAGGGTGAGGTTAGGGTTGTGGATAGGGTTGGATGTGGGTTAGGTTAGAGCTATGGGTAGTTTAGGGTGAGGTTAGGGTTGTGGATAGGGTTGGATGTGGGTTAGGTTAGAGCTATGGGTAGTTTAGGGTGAGGTTAGGGTTGTGGATAGGGTTGGATGTGGGTTAGGTTAGAGCTATGGCTAGTTTAGGGTGAGGTTAGGGTTGTGGATAGGGTTGGATGTGGGTTAGGTTAGAGCTATGGCTAGTTTAGGGTGAGGTTAGGGTTGTTGATAGGGTTGGATGTGGGTTAGGTTAGAGCTATGGCTAGTTTAGGGTGAGGTTAGGGTTGTTGATAGGGTTGGATGTGGGTTAGGTAGAGCTATGGGTAGTTTAGGGTGAGGTTAGGGTTGTTGATAGGGTTGGATGTGGGTTAGGTAGAGCTATGGGTAGTTTAGGGTGAGGTTAGGGTTGTTGATAGGGTTGGATGTGGGTTAGGTAGAGCTATGGCTAGTTTAGGGTGAGGTTAGGGTTGTTGATAGGGTTGGATGTGGGTTAGGTTAGAGCTATGGCTAGTTTAGGGTGAGGTTAGGGTTGTTGATAGGGTTGGATGTGGGTTAGGTTAGAGCTATGGCTAGTTTAGGGTGAGGTTAGGGTTGTTGATAGGGTTGGATGTGGGTTAGGTTAGAGCTATGGGTAGTTTAGGGTGAGGTTAGGGTTGTTGATAGGGTTGGATGTGGGTTAGGTTAGAGCTATGGGTAGTTTAGGGTGAGGTTAGGGTTGTTGATAGAGTTGGATGTGGGTTAGGTTAGAGCTATGGGTAGTTTAGGGTGAGGTTAGGGTTGTTGATAGGGTTGGATGTGGGTTAGGTTAGAGCTATGGGTAGTTTAGGGTGAGGTTAGGGTTGTTGATAGGGTTGGATGTGGGTTAGGTTAGAGCTATGGCTAGTTTAGGGTGAGGTTAGGGTTGTTGATAGGGTTGGATGTGGGTTAGGTTAGAGCTATGGCTAGTTTAGGGTGAGGTTAGGGTTGTGGATAGGGTTGGATGTGGGTTAGGTTAGAGCTATGGGTAGTTTAGGGTGAGGTTAGGGTTGTTGATAGGGTTGGATGTGGGTTAGGTTAGAGCTATGGGTAGTTTAGGGTGAGGTTAGGGTTGTTGATAGGGTTGGATGTGGGTTAAGTTAGAGCTATGGGTAGTTTAGGGTGAGGTTAGGGTTGTGGATAGGGTTGGATGTGGGTTAGGTTAGAGCTATGGGTAGTTTAGGGTGAGGTTAGGGTTGTGGATAGGGTTGGATGTGGGTTAGGTTAGAGCTATGGGTAGTTTAGGGTGAGGTTAGGGTTGTTGATAGGGTTGGATGTGGGTTAGGTTAGAGCTATGGCTAGTTTAGGGTGAGGTTAGGGTTGTTGATAGGGTTGGATGTGGGTTAGGTAGAGCTATGGCTAGTTTAGGGTGAGGTTAGGGTTGTGGATAGGGTTGGATGTGGGTTAGGTTAGAGCTATGGGTAGTTTAGGGTGAGGTTAGGGTTGTGGATAGGGTTGGATGTGGGTTAGGTTAGAGCTATGGGTAGTTTAGGGTGAGGTTAGGGTTGTGGATAGGGTTGGATGTGGGTTAGGTTAGAGCTATGGCTAGTTTAGGGTGAGGTTAGGGTTGTGGATAGGGTTGGATGTGGGTTAGGTTAGAGCTATGGCTAGTTTAGGGTGAGGTTAGGGTTGTTGATAGGGTTGGATGTGGGTTAGGTTAGAGCTATGGGTAGTTTAGGGTGAGGTTAGGGTTGTTGATAGGGTTGGATGTGGGTTAGGTTAGAGCTATGGCTAGTTTAGGGTGAGGTTAGGGTTGTGGATAGGGTTGGATGTGGGTTAGGTTAGAGCTATGGCTAGTTTAGGGTGAGGTTAGGGTTGTTGATAGGGTTGGATGTGGGTTAGGTTAGAGCTATGGGTAGTTTAGGGTGAGGTTAGGGTTGTTGATAGGGTTGGATGTGGGTTAGGTAGAGCTATGGCTAGTTTAGGGTGAGGTTAGGGTTGTTGATAGGGTTGGATGTGGGTTAGGTAGAGCTATGGCTAGTTTAGGGTGAGGTTAGGGTTGTGGATAGGGTTGGATGTGGGTTAGGTTAGAGCTATGGGTAGTTTAGGGTGAGGTTAGGGTTGTGGATAGGGTTGGATGTGGGTTAGGTTAGAGCTATGGGTAGTTTAGGGTGAGGTTAGGGTTGTGGATAGGGTTGGATGTGGGTTAGGTTAGAGCTATGGCTAGTTTAGGGTGAGGTTAGGGTTGTGGATAGGGTTGGATGTGGGTTAGGTTAGAGCTATGGCTAGTTTAGGGTGAGGTTAGGGTTGTTGATAGGGTTGGATGTGGGTTAGGTTAGAGCTATGGCTAGTTTAGGGTGAGGTTAGGGTTGTTGATAGGGTTGGATGTGGGTTAGGTAGAGCTATGGGTAGTTTAGGGTGAGGTTAGGGTTGTTGATAGGGTTGGATGTGGGTTAGGTAGAGCTATGGGTAGTTTAGGGTGAGGTTAGGGTTGTTGATAGGGTTGGATGTGGGTTAGGTAGAGCTATGGCTAGTTTAGGGTGAGGTTAGGGTTGTTGATAGGGTTGGATGTGGGTTAGGTTAGAGCTATGGCTAGTTTAGGGTGAGGTTAGGGTTGTTGATAGGGTTGGATGTGGGTTAGGTTAGAGCTATGGCTAGTTTAGGGTGAGGTTAGGGTTGTTGATAGGGTTGGATGTGGGTTAGGTTAGAGCTATGGGTAGTTTAGGGTGAGGTTAGGGTTGTTGATAGGGTTGGATGTGGGTTAGGTTAGAGCTATGGGTAGTTTAGGGTGAGGTTAGGGTTGTTGATAGAGTTGGATGTGGGTTAGGTTAGAGCTATGGGTAGTTTAGGGTGAGGTTAGGGTTGTTGATAGGGTTGGATGTGGGTTAGGTTAGAGCTATGGGTAGTTTAGGGTGAGGTTAGGGTTGTTGATAGGGTTGGATGTGGGTTAGGTTAGAGCTATGGCTAGTTTAGGGTGAGGTTAGGGTTGTTGATAGGGTTGGATGTGGGTTAGGTTAGAGCTATGGCTAGTTTAGGGTGAGGTTAGGGTTGTGGATAGGGTTGGATGTGGGTTAGGTTAGAGCTATGGGTAGTTTAGGGTGAGGTTAGGGTTGTTGATAGGGTTGGATGTGGGTTAGGTTAGAGCTATGGGTAGTTTAGGGTGAGGTTAGGGTTGTTGATAGGGTTGGATGTGGGTTAAGTTAGAGCTATGGGTAGTTTAGGGTGAGGTTAGGGTTGTGGATAGGGTTGGATGTGGGTTAGGTTAGAGCTATGGGTAGTTTAGGGTGAGGTTAGGGTTGTGGATAGGGTTGGATGTGGGTTAGGTTAGAGCTATGGGTAGTTTAGGGTGAGGTTAGGGTTGTTGATAGGGTTGGATGTGGGTTAGGTTAGAGCTATGGGTAGTTTAGGGTGAGGTTAGGGTTGTGGATAGGGTTGGATGTGGGTTAGGTTAGAGCTATGGGTAGTTTAGGGTGAGGTTAGGGTTGTTGATAGGGTTGGATGTGGGTTAGGTTAGAGCTATGGCTAGTTTAGGGTGAGGTTAGGGTTGTTGATAGGGTTGGATGTGGGTTAGGTTAGAGCTATGGCTAGTTTAGGGTGAGGTTAGGGTTGTGGATAGGGTTGGATGTGGGTTAGGTTAGAGCTATGGCTAGTTTAGGGTGAGGTTAGGGTTGTGGATAGGGTTGGATGTGGGTTAGGTTAGAGCTATGGCTAGTTTAGGGTGAGGTTAGGGTTGTTGATAGGGTTGGATGTGGGTTAGGTTAGAGCTATGGGTAGTTTAGGGTGAGGTTAGGGTTGTTGATAGGGTTGGATGTGGGTTAGGTTAGAGCTATGGCTAGTTTAGGGTGAGGTTAGGGTTGTGGATAGGGTTGGATGTGGGTTAGGTTAGAGCTATGGCTAGTTTAGGGTGAGGTTAGGGTTGTGGATAGGGTTGGATGTGGGTTAGGTAGAGCTATGGCTAGTTTAGGGTGAGGTTAGGGTTGTTGATAGGGTTGGATGTGGGTTAGGTTAGAGCTATGGGTAGTTTAGGGTGAGGTTAGGGTTGTGGATAGGGTTGGATGTGGGTTAGGTTAGAGCTATGGCTAGTTTAGGGTGAGGTTAGGGTTGTTGATAGGGTTGGATGTGGGTTAGGTTAGAGCTATGGGTAGTTTAGGGTGAGGTTAGGGTTGTTGATAGGGTTGGATGTGGGTTAGGTTAGAGCTATGGCTAGTTTAGGGTGAGGTTAGGGTTGTGGATAGGGTTGGATGTGGGTTAGGTTAGAGCTATGGCTAGTTTAGGGTGAGGTTAGGGTTGTGGATAGGGTTGGATGTGGGTTAGGTAGAGCTATGGCTAGTTTAGGGTGAGGTTAGGGTTGTTGATAGGGTTGGATGTGGGTTAGGTTAGAGCTATGGGTAGTTTAGGGTGAGGTTAGGGTTGTGGATAGGGTTGGATGTGGGTTAGGTTAGAGCTATGGCTAGTTTAGGGTGAGGTTAGGGTTGTTGATAGGGTTGGATGTGGGTTAGGTTAGAGCTATGGGTAGTTTAGGGTGAGGTTAGGGTTGTTGATAGGGTTGGATGTGGGTTAGGTTAGAGCTATGGCTAGTTTAGGGTGAGGTTAGGGTTGTGGATAGGGTTGGATGTGGGTTAGGTTAGAGCTATGGCTAGTTTAGGGTGAGGTTAGGGTTGTGGATAGGGTTGGATGTGGGTTAGGTAGAGCTATGGCTAGTTTAGGGTGAGGTTAGGGTTGTTGATAGGGTTGGATGTGGGTTAGGTTAGAGCTATGGGTAGTTTAGGGTGAGGTTAGGGTTGTGGATAGGGTTGGATGTGGGTTAGGTTAGAGCTATGGGTAGTTTAGGGTGAGGTTAGGATTAGGGGCAGGGTTAGATATGGGTTATAATAGGGCTAGGTACAGCAATGGGTGGGATAGGGTCAGGTTTCGATTTAAAGCATTCGTGACTGCAGGGATTCATCTTCTTGGTTCTTTCGGTAAAGTCACGTAGAATGGACATAATAAAATAATAAAAATAAAACACGTTATATTATGTTTTATTTTTATTATTTTATTACTTCCCTTCTACGTGACTTTACCGAAAGAACCAAGAAGATAGGGTCAGGTTATGGACAGGGTGACATGTGCGTTAGAACAGGGTTAGGTTAGAGCTATGGTTAGTTTAGGGTGAGGTTAGGGTTGTGGATAGGGTTGGATGCTGGTTAGGCAGAGCCATGGTTAGTTTAGCGTGAGGTTAGGGATAGGGACAGGGTGACATGTGCGTTAGAACAGGGTTAGGCTAAAGCTATGCCTAGGTTAGAGTTAAGTTAGGGACACGGTTAGATTGGGCATGCTACTGCATGCCACCGCATGCCTAAACAGCTTTTGATTGGCCGGATCGAGGGGGCTAAATGTGCGCGGCACGGGCTAGAGAAGAGATGGAGTGATGTGGTACAGGAGGACGTGGAGCTGAGTGGACTTGCCGATGACCGGTACCAGCGGTGTCAAGATCGGCCTCAGTGGAGGAGGCTCGTGAAGGACGCTACTGGGAAGTTGGAGGCAGTCGCCCTCCAACAACAACGGAGGGCGGAGGAGCGACGCTCACAACAACGAGCGGAGCGCCGGGTGGCTAAAGCACAGCAAGTTGGCACAGTAGGGGGCACAGGTGGTGCATCAGCCAGTCATCTCGGTCATCTCGGTCAGTCGACCCGTGGCACCTGCTGGGTCTGCCCCGTGACCTCCTGCCAGCGGGCGTTCGACACTTCACGTGGCCTCAAGGTGCACATGGCCTGGCACAAGCGTCGTGGTGACGTCACCGCCACTTAGTGGCGAATGGCGGTTGTTGTGTTGTTGTTGTGTAGGTGTGTGTGTATGTAATCTAAGCATGCACCTAGCCTGGCACGCCGACCACTCTCTTACCCTGAGAGAGAGACGCAACTTTGTCCGCCCAGAAGAGAGCGCTCTGATACTGCTGCTGTAGACGGGGAGGGGTGAGGTTAGTGGGGTGAGCAGGGGGGGGTGAGGGGTGAGGTGAGTGGGGTGAGCGGGGGAGGTGAGCGGGGGGAGGTGAGTGGGTTGAGTGGGGTGAGTGGGGTGAGCGGGGGGAGGTGAGTGGGGTGAGCAGGGGTGAGGTGGGTGAGGAGGGGTGAGGAGAAAGCCACAAAGCACCACGGTGTCATACAACATCAACACCAACAACATCATCAACAACAACATCAACATCATCAACAACATCATCAACAACAACATCAACAACATCAACATCATCATCAACATCAACATCAACAACATCATCAACAACATCAACATCATCAACAACATCAACATCAACAACATCAACATCATCAACAACAACATCAACAACATCAACAACATCATCAACATCAACATCATCAACAACAACATCATCAACAACATCAACATCATCAACATCAACAACAACATCATCAACATCAACAACATCAACATCAACAACAACATCATCAACAACATCAACATCATCAACAACATCAACAACAACATCATAAACAACATCAACATCATCATCAACATCAACAACAACATCATCAACAACATCAACATCATCAACAACATCATCAACAACATCATCAACATCAACAACATCATCATCAACAACATCAACAACATCAACAACATCATCAACAACAACAACATCATCAACAACATCAACAACAACATCATCAACAACATCAACATCAACATCATCAACAACAACATCATCAACAACATCAACAACATCATCAACAACATCAACAACACCAACAACATCAACACCAACAACATCATCAACAACATCAACATCATCAACATCAACAACATCATCAACATCATCAACAACAACATCAACAACATCAACAACATCAACAACATCACAAACATCATCAACATCATCAACGTCAACAACAACATCATCAACAACATCAACAACATCATCAACAACAACATCATCAACAACACCAACAACATCAACATCATCATCAGACATGATCGATCCACTGCTGGATGAGGCCTCTCGCTGGATGAGTGAGTGGTAGTAGTAGTAGTAGTATATAGTGCTGTAGTATTAGTAGTATTAGTAGTATATAGTGCTGTAGTATTAGTAGTATTAGTAGTAGCTGTAGTAGTAGTAGTATATAGTGCTGTAGTATTAGTAGTATTAGTAGTATATAGTGCTGTAGTATTAGAGTATTAGTATATAGGCTGTAGTATTAGTAGTAGTAGTAGTATTAGTGCTGTAGTATTAGTAGTAGTATATAGTGCTGTAGTATTAGTAGTAGTATATAGTGCTGTAGTATTAGTAGTATTAGTAGTATATAGTGCTGTAGTATTAGTAGTAGTATATAGTGCTGTAGTATTAGTAGTAGTAGTATATAGTGCTGTAGTATTAGTAGTATTAGTAGTATATAGTGCTGTAGTATTAGTAGTATTAGTAGTATATAGTGCTGTAGTATTAGTAGTATTAGTAGTAGTATATAGTGCTGTAGTATTAGTAGTATTAGTAGTATATAGTGCTGTAGTAGTAGTAGTTAGTATATAGTGCTGTAGTATTAGTAGTATTAGTAGTATATAGTGCTGTAGTATTAGTAGTAGTAGTATATAGTGCTGTAGTATTAGTAGTATTAGTAGTATATAGTGCTGTAGTAGTAGTAGTATATAGTGCTGTAGTATTAGTAGTAGTAGTAGTATATAGTGCTGTAGTATTAGTAGTAGTATATAGTGCTGTAGTATTAGTAGTATTAGTATATAGTGCTGTAGTAGTAGTAGTATATAGTGCTGTAGTATTAGTAGTAGTAGTATATAGTGCTGTAGTATTAGTAGTAGTATATAGTGCTGTAGTATTAGTAGTATTAGTAGTATATAGTGCTGTAGTATTAGTAGTAGTATATAGTGCTGTAGTATTAGTAGTAGTAGTATATAGTGCTGTAGTATTAGTAGTAGTAGTATATAGTGCTGTAGTATTAGTAGTAGTAGTAGTATATAGTGCTGTAGTATTAGTAGTAGTAGTAGTATATAGTGCTGTAGTATTAGTAGTATTAGTAGTATATAGTGCTGTAGTATTAGTAGTATTAGTAGTATTAGTAGTATATAGTGCTGTAGTATTAGTAGTAGTAGTATATAGTGCTGTAGTATTAGTAGTAGTAGTATAGAGTGCTGTAGTATTAGTAGTATTAGTAGTAGTATATAGTGCTGTAGTATTAGTAGTAGTAGTATTATATAGTGCTGTAGTATTAGTAGTAGTATATAGTGCTGTAGTATTAGTAGTATTAGTAGTATTAGTAGTATTAGTAGTATATAGTGCTGTAGTATTAGTAGTATTAGTAGTATATAGTGCTGTAGTATTAGTAGTAGTATATAGTGCTGTAGTATTAGTAGTATTAGTAGTAGTATATAGTGCTGTAGTATTAGTAGTATTAGTAGTATTAGTAGTATATAGTGCTGTAGTATTAGTAGTAGTATATAGTGCTGTAGTATTAGTAGTAGTATATAGTGCTGTAGTATTAGTAGTAGTATATAGTGCTGTAGTATTAGTAGTATTAGTAGTATATAGTGCTGTAGTATTAGTAGTATTAGTAGTATATAGTGCTGTAGTATTAGTAGTAGTAGTAGTATATAGTGCTGTAGTATTAGTAGTATTAGTAGTAGTAGTAGTATATAGTGCTGTAGTATTAGTAGTATTAGTAGTATTAGTAGTATATAGTGCTGTAGTATTAGTAGTAGTAGTATATAGTGCTGTAGTATTAGTAGTAGTATATAGTGCTGTAGTATTAGTAGTAGTAGTATATAGTGCTGTAGTATTAGTAGTAGTAGTAGTATATAGTGCTGTAGTATTAGTAGTATTAGTAGTATATAGTGCTGTAGTATTAGTAGTAGTATATAGTGCTGTAGTATTAGTAGTAGTAGTAGTATATAGCGCTGTAGTATTAGTAGTATTAGTAGTATATAGTGCTGTAGTATTAGTAGTATTAGTAGTATATAGTGCTGTAGTATTAGTAGTAGTAGTAGTATTAGTAGTATTAGTAGTATATAGTGCTGTAGTATTAGTAGTATTAGTAGTATATAGTGCTGTAGTATTAGTAGTATTAGTAGTATTAGTAGTATATAGTGCTGTAGTATTAGTAGTAGTAGTAGTATATAGTGCTGTAGTATTAGTAGTATTAGTAGTATATAGTGCTGTAGTATTAGTAGTAGTAGTATATAGTGCTGTAGTATTAGTAGTAGTAGTATATAGTGCTGTAGTATTAGTAGTAGTAGTATATAGTGCTGTAGTATTAGTAGTAGTATATAGTGCTGTAGTATTAGTAGTAGTAGTAGTATATAGTGCTGTAGTATTAGTAGTAGTATATAGTGCTGTAGTATTAGTAGTAGTATTAGTAGTATATAGTGCTGTAGTATTAGTAGTATTAGTAGTATATAGTGCTGTAGTATTAGTAGTATTAGTAGTAGTAGTAGTATATAGTGCTGTAGTATTAGTAGTATTAGTAGTATATAGTGCTGTAGTATTAGTAGTAGTAGTAGTATATAGTGCTGTAGTATTAGTAGTAGTATTAGTAGTATATAGTGCTGTAGTATTAGTAGTAGTAGTATATAGTGCTGTAGTATTAGTAGTATTAGTAGTAGTATATAGTGCTGTAGTATTAGTAGTAGTATATAGTGCTGTAGTAGTAGTAGTATATAGTGCTGTAGTATTAGTAGTAGTATATAGTGCTGTAGTATTAGTAGTATTAGTAGTAGTATATAGTGCTGTAGTATTAGTAGTATTAGTAGTAGTATATAGTGCTGTAGTATTAGTAGTATTAGTAGTAGTATATAGTGCTGTAGTATTAGTAGTAGTATATAGTGCTGTAGTATTAGTAGTAGTAGTATATAGTGCTGTAGTATTAGTAGTATTAGTAGTAGTATATAGTGCTGTAGTATTAGTAGTAGTATTATAGTGCTGTAGTATTAGTAGTATTAGTAGTAGTATATAGTGCTGTAGTATTAGTAGTATTAGTAGTAGTATATAGTGCTGTAGTATTAGTAGTAGTAGTATATAGTGCTGTAGTATTAGTAGTAGTATATAGTGCTGTAGTAGTAGTATATAGTGCTGTAGTATTAGTAGAAGTAGTTGTATATAGTGCTGTAGTATTAGTAGTAGTAGTATATAGTGCTGTAGTATTAGTAGTAGTAGTATATAGTAATGTAGTATTAGTACTATAATAGTACTATAATAGTACTATAATAGTACTATTATAGTACTATAATAGTATAATCTAACAGTATAATGTATTACTCTCCTCAGCTACTTTACGAGTCTCTGGATGAGTGGTAGTAGTAGTAGTACATAGTGATGTAGTATTAGTAGTATATAGTATTAGTACTATATAGTATTAGTACTATATAATACTATATAATAGTATTAAAGTAGTAATCTCGTCACCTGCTCTACGAGTCTCTGGATGAGTGAGTGGTAGCAGTATATAGTACTAGTACTATATAATAGTAGTATTAGTACTATATAGTAGTACTAGTACTATATAATAGTAGTATTAGTACTATATAATACTATAATAGTAGTATTAGTACTATATAGTAGTACTAGTACTATATAATAGTAGTATTAGTACTATATAATACTATAATAGTAGTATTAGTACTATATAATACTATAATAGTAGTATTAGTACTATATAATACTATAATAGTAGTATTAGTACTATATAATAGTAGTATTAGTACTATATAATACTATAATAGTAGTATTAGTACTATATAATAGTAGTATTAGTACTATATAATAGTAGTATTAGTACTATATAATACTATATAAAGTATAATAATCTGGTCACCTGCTCTACGAGTCTCTGGATGAGTGAGTGATGTAGTAGTACATAGTGATGTAGTAGTAGTACTAGTACTATATAATAGTAGTACTAGTACTATATAATAGTAGTACTAGTACTATATAATAGTAGTACTAGTACTATATAATAGTAGTACTAGTACTATAGAGTAGTGATCTCGTCACCTGCTCTACGAGTCTCTGGAATTGAGCGCGCGCGGAGCGCTCCGAGCTCCGCGTCCGAAGCGCCGCGAGCCGGCGCCATCGCTTCTTCCCGCGAGTCAACAACGCGCGCTACCCATTGGCTGCTCTCACGGGAAGGAGGGTTGGGGGGCGGGGCAGTTCCGTGCTACGCGCGCTCCCATTGGCTGCTCTCACGGGAAGGAGGGTTGGGGGCGGGGCAGTTCCGTGCTACGCGCGCTCCCATTGGCTGTCCTCACGGGGGGGAGAGGGTAGGGGCGGGGCAGTTCCGTACAACGCGCGCTCCCATTGGCTGCCCTCACGGGGGGGAGAGGGTAGGGGGCGGGGCAGTTCCGTGCTACGCGCGCTCCCATTGGCTGTCCTCACGGGGGGAGGGGGTAGGGGCGGGGCAGTTCGGTGCTACGCGCGCTCCCATTGGCTGTCCTCACGGAAGGAGGGGGTAGGGGCGGGGCAGTTCCGTACAACGCGCGCTCCCATTGGCTGCTCTCACGGGGGAGAGAATATAGGGGGCGGGGCAGTTCCGTGCTACGCGCGCCCCCATTGGCTGCCCACTAACGGGGGGAGGGGGTAGGGACGGGGCAGTTCCGTGCTACGCGCGCTCCCATTGGCTGTCCTCACGGGGGGAGGGGGTAGGGGGCGGGCAGTTCCATGCTACGCGCGCTCCCATTGGCTGTCCTCACGGGAAGGAGGGTTGGGGGCGGGGTAGTTCCGTACAACGCGCGCTCCCATTGGTGGAGAATCGGAGCTTTGTTTTTACATCTTCCGGAAGAGGAAGATGGGTGCGTTTTGCTGTTGTGATCGTTGTCGCTTACGGGGTTGGAAGATGCACAAGAAAACGAGGTTTTATCTTCTGGAAGAGGAAGATAGATGCATTGGAACTCATTGGCTGAGTTATCTTCCGGAAGATGAAGAAGCTTAATAAAAAACAAGAGTTTTTCTTCTGGAAGAAGAAGATGACCAAGAACCAATGCATTGCATTCTGTCCGATCTTCCAGAGACCGAAGAAAATCAATAAAAAAAGAAATATTCTGCTGGTAGAGGAAGATTAATGGAATGCTTTGACCGTTTTTTCTTTCGGAAGAAGAAGATGCTGAATTAAAAAATAAAAATGTGGACACAATCATCTTCCGGAAGAGGAAGATTTAATCATCTGGAAGAGGAAGACAAATCCAATACGTTGCATTGACTTTCACCTCTTCCGGAAACGGAAGAAGCTGAAAAAAACAAGAATTTATCTTCCGGAAGACGAAGTGGTTCCATTGCATTGGATTGACAGCTTCATCTTCCGGAAGCAGAAGAAGCCCAATAAAAAACAAGATTTTGTCTTCTGGAAGATGTAAATGACGTCACCGAGGCTGCGTCTCCATGGCGACCAAACGGGCGTCTCCAGGCTGAGGACAGTCACAGGCCTCAGACTGCCTCGCCAGGTCAGAGACATTTATACTAATTATACACACTAACATACACTTGTATACTTACTAATTATACACTGACATATACACATATATACTTACTAATTATGCACTAACATATATACTCATTATACACTAACACACATTCACCCAGCCACTCATTCACCCACCCACCCACTCACTGCACTCACCCACTCACCCACCCACCCACTCACCCACTCACCCACCCACCCACTCACTCACCCACTCACTCACTCACCCACTCACTCACCCACTCACTCACTCACTCACCCACTCACCCACCCACCCACTCACTCACTCACCCACTCACCCACCCACCCACTCACTCACCCACTCACTCACTCACTCACCCACTCACTCACCCACTCACTCACTCACTCACCCACTCACCCACCCACCCACTCACTCACCCACCTCACTCACTCACCCACTCACCCACCACCCACTCACCCACTCACCCACTCACTCACTCACTCACCCACCCACCCACCCACTCACCCACTCACTCACTCACTCACTCACCCACCCACCCACTCACCCACTCACTCACTCACCCACCCACCCACTCACTCACCCACTCACTCACCCACCCACTCACCCACTCACTCACCCAGTCACTCACTCACTCACCCACCCACCCACCCACTCACCCACTCACCCACTCACCCACTCACTCACTCACTCACCCACCCACCCACCCACTCACCCACTCACTCACTCACTCACCCACCCACCCACTCACCCACTCACCCACTCACTCACTCACTCACCCACCCACCCCCACTCACTCACCCACTCACTCACTCACTCACTCACTCACCCACTCACCCACCCACCCACTCACCACTCACCCACTCACTCACTCACCACCCACTCACTCACCCACCACCCACCCACCCACTCACTCACCCACTCACTCACTCACTCACTCACCCACTCACCCACCCACCCACTCACCCACTCACCCACTCACTCACCCACCCACCCACCCACTCACTCACCCACTCACTCACTCACCCACCCACTCACTCACCCACCCACCCACCCACCCACCCACTCACCCACTCACTCACCCACCCACCCACCCACTCACCCACTCACTCACTCACCCACCCACTCACTCACCCACCCACCCACTCACTCACCCACTCACTCACTCACTCACTCACTCACCCACTCACCCACCCACTCACCACTCACCCACTCACTCACTCACCCACCCACTCACTCACCCACCCACCCACCCACTCACTCACCCACTCACTCACTCACTCACCCACTCACCCACCCACCCACTCACCCACTCACCCACTCACTCACTCACTCACACCACCCACCCACCCACCCACTCACCCACTCACTCACTCACCACCCACCCACCCACTCACCCACTCACCCACTCACTCACTCACCCACCCACCCACCCACCCACCCCACCACTCACTCACCCACTCACTCACCCACCCACTCACCCACTCACTCACCCAGTCACTCACTCACTCACTCACCCACCCAACCCACCCCACCCACTCACCCACTCACCCACTCACTCACTCACCCACCCACCCACCACTCACCCACTCACTCACTCACTCACTCACCCACCCACCCACCCACTCACCCACTCACCCACTCACTCACTCACTCACCCACCCACCCACCCACTCACCCACCCACCCACCCACTCACTCACCCACCCACCCACTCACTCACCCACTCACCCACCCACCCACTCACTCACTCACCCACTCACCCACCCACCCACTCACTCACCACTCACTCACTCACTCACCCACTCACCCACCCACCCACTCACTCACTCACCCACTCACCCACCCACCCACTCACTCACCCACTCACTCACTCACTCACCCACTCACTCACCCACTCACTAACTCACTCACCCACTCACCCACCCACCCACTCACTCACCCACTCACTCACTCACTCACTCACCCACTCACCCACCCACCCACTCACCCACTCACCCACTCACTCACTCACTCACCCACCCACCCACCCACTCACCCACTCACTCACTCACTCACCCACCCACCCACTCACCCACTCACCCACTCACTCACTCACCCACCCACCCACTCACCCACTCACTCACTCACTCACCCACTCACTCACCCACCCACTCACCCCACTCACTCACCCAGTCACTCACTCACTCACTCACCCACTCACTCACTCACCCACCCACCCACCCACTCACCCCACTCACTCACTCACCCACCCACCCACCCACTCACCCACTCACCCACTCACTCACTCACCTCACCACCCACCCACCCACCCACCCACCCACTCACTCACTCACTCACCTCACCCACTCACCCACCCACTCACCACTCACCCACTCACTCACTCACCCACCACTCACCCACCCACCCACCCACCCACCCACCCACCCACTCACTCACCCACTCACTCACTCACTCACCCACTCACCCACCCACCCACTCACCCACTCACCCACTCACTCACTCACCCACCCACCACCACCCACCCACTCCACTCACCCACTCACTCACTCACCCACCCACTCACTCACCCACCACCCACTCACCCACTCACTCACACTCACCCACCCACCACCCACCCACCCACTCACCCACTCACTCACTCACCCACCCACTCACTCACCCACCCACTCACCCACTCACTCACCCACTCACCCACCACTCACTCACCCACTCACTCACTCACTCACCCACTCACCCACCCACCCACTCACCCACTCACACACCACTCACTCACTCACACTCACCCACCCACCTCC
>NW_027613766.1:0-22500 GCF_965212315.1 Lampetra planeri
GGGACCAGGAATTTTATGTCTCCATGGCCGTTTAAGCATTATTTTGTACAGTTGATTTGTGGATACATGAGCGCCATCGAGTCGATAATCGGGTACATGCAGGACAATGGTGAGGATAATATGGGTACGTGCAGATGAGAAAAACACAATTTATAATGCTGGATAAATAGATATCGTTGTAATAAAAAATGTCGCCAATAAATAACGACTTACAGTTATATCCTCTGTTTAGCCGTCATGTGTGACCATCTAATTGAAAAAAGTATGAATGTGTGCTGTGAGTCTCACGGCACACATAACTTCTGCTCTCTCCCATGAAACATCTGCTGATGTTTCACCGAGTAAAAATAGAACTGACGTTTGGATACACTTGCCTCATACGCTCAGATGAGGGAGCTATAAAATATTCAAGGATGAATCTATCTTTTTATCCAACGGCCATAAAAAGATGAGTCCAGTTAACCAGGGCTGCACAAGAAGAGTATAAACTGTTTACATTTTAAAATATAGATGAACGTGAGCTCAGAGGCATGGATTAGAAAGTCATGGCTTTGTTTATTTGAAGGAGGATGTGTTTGCCTCTGTGCTACAGTTTTATTGGAATATTTCTGTTTAGATTTTGAGCCCCACCTAGTGGTGCGCCACAGCGCGTAAATTGAATGTTTTTGTGTTTGTTTTCTTTTTTCTTTTTTTTGTAGGATGCAAAGCTGTAAACCTTCAGGACGATTAACATAACATCCAATCTGAATCTCTAATGATCAATTACAGTCACACGGAACAGGGTTCAGATCAATTTGGGCAGTAACTAGAATCAGCTTCTCGTAAAGAGCTGGGTGAGCCACCTTGATCCTTTCAGGACCAGATCTTATCCTCCTCCTGTCTCCTGGGACCCCTCATGTGTCAGTGTGACTAGTAGAGACGGGTTCATTCCAATCAGCTCAGAGGACGAAGGCCATGATGATTTGACATCTGCTTTCTTTCCGTAATGTCCGTGAATGAGTTTAGAAACGCTGTTGAGCAGTGCCCCCCCCCCCACCCGCTCTGACAACACAGAGAGGCTGTGAACTGAGCTCACCTATCGCAGAGCAGCACAAAGAGCCAACAGATAGCACATTGGTTTTATCTTTTCATGAGCTCCTCCGGGGAAATTGGTTCTGCCACTGTGTAAGAGCAGTCTGCGACTTTCTCTGTGTAAATACACATATTTATGCTTCTGTCCCTTCATTCTGTTTTTTTTTTTTTTTTTGCTTCTGCTCAATCATCAAATCACCTTCTACAGTACATGAGTCAGTAATTCTGTTAATTCACATATTTGCTAGTTATAATGTACCAGTGTTTAAACATGCTGTGATAACAAGTAGGTACTTTGAATCCCAACAGCATCAGTCGACTCGTCATGAGACCCATGATTATTCCTCTGCCAAGCTCACTGCACACTCTGGTTGTTCTAGAACTATCTTTGCGAGCCGACATGTCTAACTGCCCCTCCCCACTGGGCTGCCCGACCCACTTCTCAGGCTCCCCGGGGATGAAGATCTACATTGACCCCTTTACCTACGAAGACCCCAACGAAGCTGTCCACGAGTTTGCCAAGGAGATTGACGTCTCCACGGTGAAGATCGAGGAGGTCATCGGTGCAGGTACAGTCAGTCCGTCAGCTTGTGTGTGTGTGTGTCAGATGTCATATGTTTACATCAGTCTTGCACGTATGTTTAGAGCAAATATGTTTGAGGTCACTAAGTCCGGCCTTTGACAAGTTCACAACTAACGCAGCTGCAAAAACACGTCAGCAGCATGTAGGTCAGGTGCTCTGGTTACCTGGCGACTTCAGAAATGTTTCCTGTCATGTTTCCTGTGTGTCTCTGCTTTTGTGCTTTTCTGCACATCTTCAGCTTTATGATGCGTTTGTATTTCTTGCTGTCATTTGAAAATGATCAGGGTATTGCTCGTTGTTTCCAGGTTTCCCGTAAAAATGTAAACAGGTCTCTGGTTGTTTTTTTGTCTCGGGACCTCAGCATCTTCACAGCCAGGAGGGCACGCTGTTACCATATGTGAGGGTCAATACAGAGGCTACAATGGGCCTGGAAAGCTCCTGTGGTGGTGTGAGGGAGTGGCGCAGATAGGATAGTGGGAAGAACACATGACAAACTAATGAAAAACTTCTATTTTTGTGGATTTCACTGTGTGGTGTCTGCAGGACTTCCTGCACGCTCGCTTCACATAAGGGTTTCCATAATTAATGAAATGACTTCTAAAGGATTACAGGTTATTCAAATTTGTTAAATAAACAATGCACATTTGATCAAATAAACTCCATCTTGTCTGTTTTTTTTTCCTCGAGGTGAATTTGGGGAAGTGTACAAAGGCCGTCTGAAGCTGCCTGGAAAGAGGGAGATCTACGTGGCCATCAAAACCCTGAAAGCAGGGTACGTCGAGAAGCAGAGGCGAGACTTCCTATCTGAGGCATCAATTATGGGCCAGTTTGACCACCCCAACATCATCCGCCTGGAGGGAGTGGTGACAAAGAGCCGTCCTGTCATGATCGTCACAGAGTTTATGGAGAATGGAGCTCTGGACTCTTTCCTGAGGGTGAGTGACCACATCAGAAAACAACCCAGGAGATCAAACTATGGCACTGTAGAACACAGTGGAGGACACAGCAATCCTCCTAGAGGCTGCTGCGGTGTAATACATTTTACAGGAACATCATTTCAGTCATTCCTACTTTGTAAAAACAACTAGCAATCTAAATTAGTGTTTAAATTCTCTATTAATGCCTGAAGCTATCAACCAGTTCTTCACTCTTTGTTTCATATTAAGCATTGAGCGGACACACCACTTCATCAATATTCGTCTCCCCTTCCTTCCATCTCGTGGGCTGGTGTTCTATTGCACTTTGATCTCGGGTGGGTTTAAGGGGCTCTTTGAAGTTGGCTTTGCTAACCGCCACATCCGACTTGTGTTTCTATCGATCTCCCTTACGCTCTTATTTGTTACTGGGTCTTCAGGGTTCAAAGCTTGCTCTTCAGAGCATTTGCACAGGGGTCTGCACTGCTCAGATGTGACAAAAAGGGATTCCTGCATAGCAAAAAATCCAAAATGCATGTGTAATGCTTACAGTATAATATCCATCAATGGCACAACCTTTACATTGTCGACATTAAACGGAGCACGAGCCGCACGGCCGTCAGCGGTAACAACAACTGAAAAAAGTGACAAAAAACAAGCAAAGTGGATTTATTTACACTTGTTTGGAGGTCAAGAATTTGGACGAGTGGGACACTGCGCACAGGTGTGCATTAAACGGTTTGAAGACGCGATGCGATGGTGAAGAACTGCCGTGCGTTAGGGCTTGTATACATACACATAAACTTTGGCAAACTTGTGGTTTAATCAACGGGTAGGTGTGCGTTAAGCTGTTTTAAGGCATTAACCCTTACACACGTGTGTATGTGTGGGTGTGCATGTGTGTAGTACTGTCAGTAATACGTGTGACTCTACAAATGAGTCATTTAGTGTTTTCAGAGTTTCTGTTTCAGAGACTCAGTGAGAGTAAAACAGCTCAATTCACAAATCCTCATTAATTCCAGCGATATCCTGCAGCTAGTTTCACTCAGTCGTAACGAAAAGTTGAAACCCTGTTTGTTTTCTGTGCACTCTCCTCCTCTTCTAGCAAAATGATGGTCAGTTCACAGTGATCCAGTTGGTAGGGATGATGCGTGGGATCGCAGCCGGGATGAAATATCTCTCAGAAATGAACTACGTGCACCGTGACTTGGCTGCACGAAACATCCTGGTGAACAGCAACTTGGTGTGCAAAGTGTCCGACTTCGGCTTGTCCCGCTACCTACAGGATGACACGTCTGACCCCAGCTACACCAGTTCCTTGGTGAGTATCATGTACCATAACCTGTTATCTTGTCAACCCATGTTCTTCTACATCCACTGCGTCCTTTTGGTTTAGTTTCGTATTGGTGTAAAACATAGTGTATGAAGCATACGTGACACTGGGGATGGCAGGTACAAACAGTATACGTCAGAAACGACATGAATTTGGCCAACAGTAGAGATTTTAGCTGTGTGTTTCAAATCAAATACTTCTATATACTTAGTATGTTGAGTACATAAGTGCTTTCACACTGAATGAGTATGTGAAAAAGTAGTGTACTACGTTCACAACTGGTACACATTAAAGTTCAGTGGATCGATGGACGCTTTCACCCTCAACGTCCTCCATCTTAGTGACGTAGAAATGACGACCTTTGACTTTTAGAGCTGGTGGGGACAGCAGAGACACCAGCGTCACTACGGGGGACATCACTTACCCATGGAATCCAGGCCAACGCTAACGTTAGCTTGATAGATAGTAAACCACAGCACATGTTCAGTCATTGGTGTCGTGGGGTACTTTTGGTTCTGTGTGATAAATTTTCATCTTCACTGGAGATTGAGGTTTGAGATGTGAGGTCAGAGGTTGATGTGTTGGAAATATTCACTGAATGCGTCTACTAGCGTATCGGCAGTAAGTTTCATTTTCACGTCATTTTCTGTAAGTGCTGCTTGATTTGCGACACCAATACCTGGTGGAAATTTGTGCACATAGTACATAGTGAGTACATAGTGTGCATAGTTTTCTAATGGAAACATGTGATTTGAGACAGGACAGTACGTGCCTACCACAATAGAGCATGCTGATGATGTCATCAAGCTGCGCCAGTTTTGGTGGAAAGCATGGAGCTTCCAGGGGGTAGGAGGAGGAGTTGGTTTGGGTTTAAGGAGTCAGATGTTGGCGACAGTAATCCTGTAGAGAGGGGATACAAGGTCTTTGTTAGGCTCAAAAGAAAAAACTGGGCCCTCCCCAAACACCAGTCAGTCAAGTGGAAAGAAAGGTGACGTTCCACTCCAGCAGATTGATATTTCACAAGTACTTACGAATGACAAAAAGAATCGACGGTGGATTGATATTACAAATAACATTACCGTGAACCTGTGTAAGGACATGGTGCCGATTCTTCCAGTGGAGAAAAGCAGCTTTCAGAACATGATTAAACTGTGTGACAATGAACTCCGGAGCATAAAACACTTTGCAACTAGTGGCCGTGTCGCACAATGGAGTCTCACAGTCCACATCAATGAACCTTTTACTTTGATTTTGTATTCATTGTTTCGATATTTCACACCACAACATGTGTTCTTACTGCGTATGCTTCAGGTTATACGTACTGCTATATAGATTTTGGGCCTTATCGCCGTGTGATGCCGCTGTGTGTGTAGCAGTGATGCGTCATCTAATCAGTTTTGCTTCTATTTGACACTGTCTCCCTCTGTTTGAAGATCTGCATTTCAGTGGGTCTCATTTCACTCTGCCGTCCTCCCCCCTCCACTATCTCCTACTCTGTAAGTCATGGACTTGAGGTCTGTCACATCTTCATTAGTGTGGAGACAAGCGTCCTCTGGGAAGCCTCCTCTCTCGTTGACATGCCCGTAGTGCAGAGACACCAAAGGGCATTGCGGCCTCTTAAACTGACAGCTCCCACCCCCCATCCCCCTCCCTTCCTCCCTCCTTCCTGTTGCTCATCATTCATTATTGCTGGGGCATTATGGGAGGCTTTGGCTCCTCATTAACTCCTCCACACCACAGATCTGTAATTATTAGCAGTCGTCGTTAGTTCATCTCCTGCCTCCTCTAATTCCAAACACACTCTTACACTCATGCAAACACACAGCATGTCATTAAGATTCCCAGCATGATCATGGTTGTGCATGAGTTTTTCTTTGAATGAGTGTGTGTGTGTGTGTGTGTGTGTGTGTGTGTGTGTGTGTACATGATGCCTACACGCACAGGCATGTGCACGTAAGCGGGGAAAGAGGATGAAGTATCACCTCACTGTCTTTGAGTCAAGTTCAAACTAGCTTATTTTGTTGCTACTGAATTGTTTGCGTCTGCAGGCAAAACTGGTGGAAACAGGTTGGTGGTTTTATTGGTCTTACTATTGTTTTACCTCAGACAATCCTCAGGAGTTCCGATGTAGTTGATTAGATGAACCTATGCTTACAGCTCCAGCAGCACACTGTTGTGCTTGTGATAATAATTTGACTTTTTCCAGCATTCCGTGAACAACCATGATTTAGCACTGTGAACAGCTGTGGATGGTGAAATGAGTGTGTTGTAGAATGAAGGAACAGCCTGTTGCCTGCTGATCTCACTATGGCTCTTCTTCTCTTCTTCTCTTCTTCTTCTTCTTCTTCTTCTCCTTCTTCAGCAATAAAGGGGACTTGTCTATGTGTTTTTTGTCCCTCACAGGAAAATTAAATGATAAACAAGAAAATACTTGCAGTGATGTAAAACTGAGTTCTGAAATATTGGCTTTTAATTTTTTAGATTTTTTTTTCAGATTTTTTAAAATGTTTTAGTTTTTTAGAATGACATACCTTCTTTCATCATACATGCTCAATGACGCGATTTGAAATCTCCTTTGTGGTTATTATTTAATCCATGTCACTTTGTCATGACATGTACATGTCCTTATTTATTATAAATGCCAACCTGTTTTACCTGTTAGTGAAGAGATTCATCTGTCCATGAAAACTCCAAGTACTAACTATTTTTCATCATTTGCCGATAGTTGAAAAAGCTAACACATGATATTTATTGACGTCAACGTCTGCTCAGGGGGGAAGCTCTATTATCTACAGAGTTAAATGTGTTGCATAGCTTAGCAATTCTAATTTACACACTGGACCTTTAATACCTTTATGTATCAGGTGGAATATTGGACTTATATTGATCATATACACTGTTTTGTCAATGTCAACATTTTGTCAACATTTTGGCCCCAGTCAAGGACAAGGTTTCCGACTGAACATCACGTTAAGGAACATACATTTGAAACATACAGTTTACAACTTAAACACGTGTTTAACACATGTTCCATTTAAAGTCAGTTCAGATTGATAGAAATCTGAAAGTGCTAAATGCCGCTTCACCATGTAACAATCTACCCGGAGTCAGTAGATCTGGGTTTATCAGAAGTACTTCCTGAAGAAATTTCTCACATTTGATTATAAACCATGACACAGCACTATCAGATGACAAGAGGTGCTAGCTCAAGATACAGTATGGCCTCACAGTGGTGGAGCTGAGAGCTAATTGCTCCTCAGGAATCGTGCTTTGTGCGTTTCACCCATGTGGCTGAACCTTGTCTGGGTGTTACTCTGCAATAAAGAGGATCAGCACCTTCTAAACGTGTGTGTAAAACAGGGTCTGAAAGGTGGGATTAGACTGTAGTTTGCGGTTGAATGTAAACAAAGTGTCCTTGAGGGCTTTATCTGCAGAGTCAATACGTGTATGAAGGCTGGCGAGTTTGGGGCTTCTTCAAATCTCCTCCACCCACGCTTGTATCACTTGATCCAAAGCCAGCCCCCACCAGCTGAATACACCACCCCTCCACCATCTGTAAGCAGCTTTAGTCTGTCTGCTTCTCCTGAATGGGACACATTTTCAGCCCCAGGTGTTTGTTGACATAGACCAGTGAATAGTACACGCCCATGAGCAGTATACATTGACAAATTGTACTTCTAATTGCATTCAAATTGTACTTCATTTTATTTCAGTTAACGAGGGCTATTCTCTTCAAGCACCCAGTACCTTTCCAACACAGTGTGAATATGAAAATGTAACAAAAGGACATACATGTAAGATATTAGATAACTGATTTTTAAAAAATGAAGTGAAAGTTATTATTTTCTTTTCAAGTGTCCTGCTCCATCTCCATCTGAGACAAAAACCCACAAACTGAGCTGCAGGTTCTCCATCTCCTCCAGGTCCCACATTGGTCATGTGCATGTGTCATATACAAAATGTCAGTTTCGTACAGTGGTTGCCATGACGTTCTCCACTCAGACTGAGGAGGAACTGACCTGTGATGGAAAAGCTGGAGTAGTGTCAAAGTGTCATGTGTATCCATCTATTTTGTTCCCTTCAAATTACAAAGGGTAGTTTGATCAGTGGACATGCAGTGGAAGGGAAGCTGATCCATACTTCCATGTCACCTGTCAACGTGAACACATCTCCCATGCTAACATGCTAACAAGCGTCGGGGGAGGCTGGGGGCTCTTGTCTGCCACGCTGATTGGTTGCTTGTTGGCGATAGCTGGGGAGGTCAAGGAGTGAAGGGGACTGTTCATGGCTTAATTAAAGAAAAGGATTATGTGTAGGAGTCAAGTCCAAGGAAATCAGGGAAATTAAATCGTGCTAACAGGCAGTGATTTACATCGCCATCGACCTCCTCCTCAAGTGAATTAATCAGCCCTTTCCTAATACTGCTTTACTAATTTTTCCATGTGCTTTTAAGCATCCTAATTACAATGGCCGTGGTGTGAAGCTGGATGTATGGTCGGGAGGACCCGCTGGTAATTGTGTTAACCCTGGATGTGGGTTCATTGTGAAGTGGTGTTGTGGAGGTGGGACACGGAGGGGTGCTGCCCTCCCTCTCTGTTGGCTGCTCACCAACGTCGTGATTAATTGGGTTTATAAAATAATGCTTTTACTGCCCTGGTGGTGCTGAGGGGATGTTTGCAAAGTGATTTCTATACTTTGAGGACTGTGTGTTTTACAGCAGTTCTTACCATTATATTGTCACTGCGTCCTGATTGGTTGACTGGTTTAATATGTTCCATTTGGACACGTGCGGTGCGTGCATCATCTCAGCTGATACAGGAGAGGGGGGGAATTGGAGCGAGGTTTACATGACTGTCTGTACACGAGTCAGCCATCCATTTCTTATTCGCAAGAAGCGGTGCACCGGGGGGGGCTGTGATGACTGACGCTGTCCTTGCATTCATTACATGTCACATGTGCTTTGCATGCGTTGACCGAGTGTTGTGGGCGTATTCACACACTCCATACCGTACGTCCCCCAGGTGACTTTGTGTGTGTGTGTGTGTGTCATCTGGGCGGAGTGGGGTTGAAAGGGGCTCATCCGTCAAATCCCTGTGACCTGGCTGACATTCTCTCAGCTCCGCTCCAGTGCTCGCTCGGTGTGGAATGTGCTGTTGTTTCTGTCATTTGTCTGCTTTCCGTTTGCATCATTCCTCCTCCTCTCTGGCTTCAGGCCAATACTTCTTTTTTGGCTCGTTGTAAATATGTATGTACTGTTACAGAAACAAGCGTTCAAATGGAAATGTTTGAAATCTGAACTCTTTTTTTTTTTTTTAACATGTATGAACGTTTACCTGGAAAACAGACATGTTGGTCTGCGAACCAATGTCCCATCCTTCATTTGTTACCTGTATTATTACCCTTTTTTTGTTTTCGTAATTTCGCCCAATGCTTTGTCAGTAATTCACTCTTTGAAATACTAAACAGTTGTGACATTGTCTGCTTCTGTTTGAGGGAGAACAAACTCTAAAACTTGACAAGCCCAGAGGCTCACTGAAGGCGATGTTTTGATGTTCAAAATCAGCCTCTCTGTGCTTACACACTTGTTGAAGTTGACAGGTGTTTGTCCATGGTGTACGCTCCTTCCCCGTCTCACTGGTCCGGTTGGTGGAAGACAACATTTGACAGGTCGACATCGTTAATTAACTGGGATTAGTCTCTCTTTGGAGACGTCCTCACGAATACCCACCCCAGGTCACCAATGGACTGACCAGACACCATCTGCATCTGGCTGCACATCTGGAACTGGATCAGTCAGATTCACAAGTGGTTTATATTTAAAACTGTGTTTCCGTTGCTTTGTCTGGGGGTGCAGTGAGAACTCCATAGCCGGTGGCATCATCAAACAGTGACAAACTATCTGAAGCCAGCACCTGTCTTCTTCTACTGTGTGGGAGTCAGTGTGATCCCTGACCCCATGATGATCCCATGGTGCTAAATCTCCGAGTGCTCCCCTTGTCTGTGTGTTCCACAACAAACAGGTTGAAAGTCACCGTAAAAGGAGATTTATTTGGTTGATTTACCAAAGCGGACATATCTCTTCAAAATAAATCATAGATTTCCCCATGTTTTAGTCCCCTTGGACTTTGATAGATTCAACAATGCAAAGACAAACACTGGCCAGCTTATATGGAAAATCTAGTTAGGTTGTTCCAGTTTGTTAAGATGTATTTGAGTATTATCAACGTCCTGTGAAGGAATTATGGGGCCAAGGTCAACACTGTCTAATATTAGCTGAACAAGTGAAAGCAAGACTCACTTTAATTTGACAGTGAGAGCAGACGTCCATTGGGGAGGGGGTCGTTTCAAGGCAGGAAGATGCTATTGATGCTGGCGAAATGGAAGTTGATAAATAATACATTACAGCAAAATGCTTCCATGCATAATATAGAATCACACTGTCTAAGAAAGCAACAGATCCTATCGTATACATTAAGTCTCGTGAGCAAACTTAGATTGAATTCACTGTCAGACTGCAGATGAATGTCAAAACTACAGTTTTATACACACATACACACACACTGAATGGAATCATCTTTACTGAAAGGGAATTTGGAGTGTGTGTGTGTGTGTGTGGTGTGTGTGTAGCATAGTGGAAAAATGAAAGTCCACCTCGTGGGATGTTTTTGGATATCGACAGAACAAAATCACCTTGATGATGAGAATGTCAATAATAAATAAATCACCAATCACTCTTGGAAGGAACAATAGTAGATGTACTTCAAACAAGTGTCAGTTTGCTAAATGGTCTCCAGTGGTCACTCTGGGTACTTATGCTGTTGAAAGATGCTAAAACTTGTCTGATTTCAGACAGACTTTTGGAACTGGTCCTCCTCCAGATGATGACTGCCTCACGTCCTCTCTTGCTGTATTTTACAGTCCTTCACACAGTGTCTTGGCGGCGTATTAGTTCTCTGAAACCTCTTCAGACAATGTTTGACCAAGAGGATTCTGGCAGTCGAAGTATACTTTAATGAGTCAGTGTGGATTTCTAAAATTAATTTGTTCCTCAAATGAAGACAAACCATTCAACGTGCGTATTTGACACTGACATCTCTGTCAACTCGTCTTTTCTTCTCCTGTTGTGTCTTTTCCTCATCACTCAGACATCCAGGGCAGATCACTGCTCCTTAGGTCCATTTCATTGGACACTGTTTGGAAATAGATTACTGAAGTTGGAGGTGTGAAGGAAAGACAGGAAGTGAAGGACGGCAGCGAGCGCTACATATTTACCTGATGGAATCATATCACATGGATCCAGACGTAAAAAGGCTCCGGCCAAAACCTGCGACACACACCTCCTCCTCGTACTTTGACTTTGGGGTATTTGCCGTATCATTTCAGTGACAGTCGACATGATGCTGTCTGGTGGTGGATGCATCCCTGATGCTGCCGCAAAAACATGACAGATGTTTTTTTACAACCTGTGACACCAGGAAATACGACCCTTGCTTGGCCACATGTTTTTTTTTTTTTTTAATCTTCCCAACCTTGCTGTCAGAGGAACACGTCACTTCTTGTCATCTGAGACATCGGCTGTGTCAGTTATGTCAGATGTGTCATCTTCTTCGGCTCACTCGGTTGTTGTGGAGCTGATCCCAGCTGTCAGCGGGACCAGGTCCTGGACCAGTCACCAGCTGAAGGACAGACAACCATTCACACTCACATTCACACCTATTCACAGGGACCAGTGAACCTCAGCATGCTTTTGGAGGTGGGAGGGAGCAGAGTACCCGGAGACACGCCCCTCTCCAGACCCAGTGTATGGAAGTTGTCACTGGTAAAAGCAGGTGCAACAGATCAGGTGGTGTCATCAACCTACGGTGGCTGCACGGTGCGAAGCTCTCATCTTGTGGTAACTTTCGGGGGACTGATAGGTCATCACATGCCGTGGCTGTCCCAGATCAAGTGTTTTTGTCGTATGTTGAAAGATCAGTTCAAGTGTTTCACCTTGTCCACTCAGAGCAAACGGATCATGAATATGCTTTTTTTCATTTTTTTGGTTAAATTTGCGTATCCATGTCTCCTCCACTGTTTCTTGTGTATCTCTTAGGCAGCGTTACAGCACCACCTACAGGCCTGGCAGATACAACAGCGTTTCGTTGGTTTTGTGTGGCCACACACGTTTCTTCTTCCAAACTGAGAGAACCTTTATCAATTATTTACCTTTATTAATATTAATTAACCTTTATTATTAATACGAAAAAGTATTGGATCAGTTCCATGTTAGTGTGGACATGTCCACACCTCCTTCCAGTGGTCTTCATAGTTTGTTTCAACCAGATAATTGAATATCCAGATAGTTTGGATAATTACTTGTCGGCGATGTCACATGATTCATTTATTTTCTGGGGAGTTTTTTTTCTTTTTTTTTTTCTTCTAAGTTAACTGTCCAAGATAATGCAACATTGTGAATTTTGTTTTTTGGCGGCGATATTTCACTTCAAGGCAAACAGTAGACCGCCTCATCAGTTTTTCAGTAGCCAGCAGTTTATACCCAAAGAGCTGTCCCCATGCTTCAGGGCCTCCGCGACTTCTCATGTTTCTGTGTTGACACTAGGTCTGTTTGAATTCCCATCATCTCTGCCACCCACTCACCACCACCCCATCACCCCAACTAATTCCCTGCAGCATTAACGCTCTCTCAGCTGAAGGGGTGGTGGTGGTGGTGGTGGTGGTTGGGGGTGTGAGGGGGGGCAGCTTCTTTGCTTTTTATTATGTTTTCGCCGCCTTCCTTGAATGCATGAGCTGCTCAGCACTTTGTGTTATTAAAAGAGGATTTTGGCAGCGCCATCACCGGCCCACAGCTCTAATTACTAAAGGTTTGCATTGCTGCCTCTGATTCAACTGCCTTCGAAACATTATTACTTGTGTCGGTGGCGTTGGAGGCACACAGGAAGCTTCTTGTGAAGCCTGTGTCTCATATCTCACAGGGTCCTCCAGCGTGAGGGAGCGATGATAAATAATACACAGCATCTTGCTCGGAGCAGTTACGTCCTTTCATTTTATTCTGCATCGGTTACTTTATTCGTCATGTTATATATGTGCGCTCAATAAAATTATTGACTTGAAGCATCGCCCCCTCGTCACTGATGGATGGAGAAGAAAGGGCCTCATGTTTTTGAGGGGACAATATTTGGATCATATCGGTGTAGCTTTTCTGCCCTCAGACAAAACAGGGCGAGAGAAAGTGTCCTGGGGACTCCGTTGAGATGAAACTCTTCAAATATGAACTAGTCTGAGATATGAGAAAAGCATTGAAGTCACCGGGGCTTAGATAGACTTTATTCCTGTATTGATCTCTTCCTGCTCCCTCCCTCCCCCTCTATCATCGTCTCTACCCATTCTTCTCACAGCTTCTCTGCTCTCAGAATGCGACGTTGTTGTTGTTGTTGTTTGTGTTTGGTGGCTTTGGGTCTGTTTCCAGCAGCAGCTTATCTGCACACGCTCAGGTTTTAGCTCAGTGGCATTATTAAACTGTTGGAGAGCTTCGCTATGATCGGCGAGCTGGGCGGTGGGGGGAGGGGGGTGTACACTAAAAAACATCTAGATGTGTGGTATGTGCATGCGTGTGCGCACATTTGGAAATATAAACAAGGACCTGGCGGTTTTCAGTCAGCAGGGCGCAGCCTGAGGCACAGGTAGTCCAATTACAGGCAGACCGACTCGGCACACGAGCCGAAGCTTGTTTTACCGGAGCCGGGCTGTGGGAGAGGAGATGTGTGTAGGGAGCTGCTGCTGACACAGATGCTGAATGGTGTGTGTGTGTGTGTGTGTGTGTGTGTGTTTTGGCTGCTGGAGAACGCATGCACCCGTTACGATGAAGAGATAAACAGGGTTGAAGGAGAAACGGCACCCGAGGTGGTGTTTCGAGTTAATGTGCTGCACCTGAAAACATTGTCGACAAGAAACTGAGCCGTTGTCCTCTTTCCTTTTCGTAGGGCGGTAAGATCCCTGTGAGGTGGACGGCGCCAGAGGCCATCGCTTACAGAAAGTTCACCTCGGCCAGTGACGTGTGGAGCTACGGCATCGTCATGTGGGAAGTGATGTCGTTTGGAGAGAGGCCCTACTGGGACATGTCCAACCAGGATGTGAGTGTCTTTATCGTTGGTTTGCCCTCGACAAAGATACAGATGCGGAGATCATGAAAAAGAAACATCACTCTTCAGTGTTATCGCTTTTCTCACTGCTTCAGCCAACACCAGTGTTTTATGAGGACGCTGGATTTGACTGTCCACAATCAAAGATAACTCATAAATGAGGAAGTCGCAATAAATCGCACACTTTTATCTTCTCCCATGTAGAATTATCACTGAAGACGTCCTTGACTCTGACTTTGAAAGCAGACGTATTACGGGCACAGTCCCACATATCACGTTTCCTTCCTGAGAGCAGTGAGTGATTGCTGAGAGCTCTGCCTTGTTCCCCATGTCCGTCTGGACGGGATCCACACACCAACACACCAACACACCAACACACAGCGCCGTTGGACACACTCCCACTCTGTTTGGTCTCTCATCGGGTCTCCATGGACTCTGCTCCACAAGGAGCAGATGTTGCCTCTGTGGGCCAGCAGCAAACTGCCTGGTGGGGCGAATGCAGAGAGGACGACTGGCATGGACAGTGTGTCCGGCTGCTCGCTCCACACACACACACACACACACCGCTTTTCCATATGTACCATTTTTCTCCAGATTCTGCTGAGTTTCAGTTGTACTCAGTCTGAGGGGAAGTTGCCAAAAACACGAAGCAGCCTCTAATTTGTCATGATGGTGTCGTTGATGCTCGATTGCACAGCTGAGCCTCTTCTTTGTTCCTCCACAATAACATAACACTGTTTCATATCAAACTTAATAATTAGAATAAGTTTAGGAATTAAAACTCCCTGTCACATGATCTGTGATGTTTTACAGGTCTTCTACTTACCAGTGTTACCAATGATCTGCACATGATTTCTTTCCATGTCAACTTTTAAAATTGTTTTGATCCCAAAGGTTTACCAACGTGAGTTGCATTTAAAAATAGTCAGAGAATACAAACACACAAATTGACAAACCCAGAATAAAAAGAAATATCACACCTGGGACAGTACATTTGTGTTTAGCTTCAGTTTAAAACAGGGGCCTCTGAGTGGGATCGGTTGGGACTGATTCAGGTCAGGTAGGAGCAGGGTGACATTGAAAACCTGCCGGATATGCGGCCCTCGAGGACCGGTTTGGACACCCCTGGTTTAAAAGTTACATGGCGACACTGGACCCGCTCTCCTCCCCCTCCATTGCCCCTCCTCCCCCACTCAGCTCTCCAGGAAGACAACGACTACGTGAGACTGGAAGCAAGCTGCTCTGAGCGGGAGCGGGGGCATCGTCCAGCTTCTGTCGACTTCAGGAGTGATGTTGTTGATGTTTGTGTAGAAAAATAACTGTATTTGAATTTAAATTTTCAAAACATCAAAAGCAGCAAGAGGAAGAAAATAAAAGATGCAATTAAGATGCATCACTAACACATTAAAATGAACACACGAACATTCAAATGTACAAAAAGTCTGAAAGTGATTTCGAATCAGAAAGATGCCGGCTCAGTTTCACGACTGAGGGAACGAACAGAAAAGACGGTCAGCTTTAGTTTTTAGGTCAGACTGAGGAGGAATTTAGATGATTCTTAAAGAACCTGCTTTGATTTCCAAGAAGTAAACCTTGAATCAAAACCAAAAAAAGAACAATTAAAAACAATTCAACATGCTGACCAGGTCATGTGACTTGTCTCCTACGGAATGTCAGTGAGGTTGATCATGATGTTCATACATTACAAGGAGATGGCAGCGAACCAATCAGAGGGTTTGTCACCACGTTGACCTCCGGTGACGTCAGCTGACATTCGGACCTCCTCCATCCCTTCTCCTGCAGGTGATTAATGCCATTGAGCAGGACTACCGTCTGCCCCCGCCCATGGACTGCCCCAGTGCCCTGCACCAGCTGATGCTGGACTGTTGGCAGAAGGACCGCAACGTACGCCCCCGCTTCACTGACATCGTCAGCACTCTGGACAAGATGATTCGGAACCCGACCAGTCTCAAAGCCGTAGCCAACATCCCTGCAGTGTGAGTAAAAAAAAGGGAGAAATCGCAAGCGTTCGCCCGGCGCTGGAAGTTAAGCACATATAAATATGCTTTTCATCTGTTTACATGTATAATTTACACAAACACAAGCCCAGCACGGCGCACATGTTCACTTTCTGCTCGCTCATAAAATAAACATGAATGTATTACTGTTGATTGCATCAAACCGTTTTTCGCTGTGGAATTTTCTCCTGCTGCTTGTAATTCATGTTTCACCCCAACATGGATGTACCGCTGTAGAACGCAGGATGGATTTAATGTAGCACCACTCCTTCAGCGACGAAATCCATTTGTTGACATAAGTGATCTGTGTCAACAAACATGTTCCAGGGTTCTCCTCACCTGTGCCCCCTCCCTCCTCAGGCCTTCTCAGCCACTGTTGGACAGATCCATCCCTGACTTCAACACCTTCAGCTCAGTGGAGGACTGGCTGGCGGCCATCAAGATGAGCCAGTACAGAGACAACTTCCTCAACTCAGGCTTCACGTCTCTGCAGCTGGTGGCTCAGCTGACCTCAGAGTGAGTTCACGTGTTCCAAAAGCACACGCCACTCAATGGACACACTCCAGTGACTGGAGAGTTTGAACGAGTGTGAATTAGAGCCCACTGACCAGCATTCTGCTGATGTGAATGTACTTTAAATAAACTGGATGTGACATGAAGGTCCGTGCTCCTCCACTGCCACGCCCCCTTTCATGGAAAGCGGCTTTGCCGAATCAGAATAATCAGAATAAACAGAATAATCAGAATAAAACAAATATTGCAACTTACCCCCAAGATGGTTGAGTGATTGGTTTGTTTGTGTGTCTTGTGGCAGGAGTACTGAATAAGGTATTTTTTATGTGTTGTAAATGTGTCCTACAGGGACCATTTTGTATCTAATGTGCTACAGGAGGTTTGGGTTTACTTACCGACCCCAAAGCCGTCACAGTACGGTGCAGGCTGAGGGACGGAGAGACACAAGGTGTGAGCATGAGTTGTGTTGTTACAGGGCACTCTGTCTTCACAAATAAACGTAGTGGCCGATGTTGTGTAAGAGTTTGTCCGTTCCATCAGTATAAAACAGAGACAGTTTGGTGAATTCTTCAGAAGAAACACAACTTGTTCAGTCTTCACTCTTCAGTCTTTGTCTGTTGTCAACGTTGTGTTTCCATTATATGCTTTATGTTTGGGGCATTTTTCTGTCTCTGCAGAGCAAACCAGGAATTAGTAGAATTTTAGAGTGGAGTGTCCTAGGTGTGGGAGGGTGACAGTCCAATGAACGTCTTTCCGTCTCTTGCTCCAATATGAGATCTGCCTCTTTTAATTTCCTTTGTGTCTGTTTCTCTTTCATTCTCAAGGGATCTGTTGAGAATAGGAGTGACCCTGGCCGGGCACCAGAAGAAGATTCTCAGTAACATCCAGTCCATGAGGGTCCAGATGAGTCAGTCCCCCCACAACCATGGCATGACTGCAGGAGGCGCTGTACCACGGAACGGGCAGCATCCGCAGGACCGACGCCCACGGCACCCCGCGAATGACCCCCGCTCCGTCGGAACGCGCCCGAGTCGAGACTATTGTATTAATCTAATCCGGTACCACGACAAAGGAGACCAGGGTCCACATGAGGAGTTCAGGGTCCAGACTCGATGTTTCCATGACAAGAAGACTTTCTCCACCGCCGATTGTGTCGTCGTACACCGAAATAACTCCAAACAAATCCAGACTGTTTGGTACAATGAGTAATATTGTATGTCTGTATTATCTGGACTTAGAAGAGTTGTAAACAGATATGTGAGACATTTAGAAACAACATGTGCTCTGTGATTTCACCCATACTGTTGTCAATGTGTGCAATGAAGATGCCTTGACCCGGCCAGAAATCAGTCCTGGGAATTATTTCAAAGAAAGAAGCAATTAGTCGCAGGATCAATTAGAGGGACGAGAATACAGGGATGTACAGTGGAGTTTGTTTCACATGATCTTTTGCTTGTTTGTAGAGTTTTAAAATGCATTGTAAATGGACTGGTAACACTTTGAAAAGCGGTTTATTTTTTGTCTTTTTGTCTCCGTCACGGTACGAGATGCCGCCCACTTGTATTACCGCTACCTGTGGAGTCCTGGGGGGAAGGAGCCAGTCCCACCCAGAGTCAGAGAATATATGTTTACCTTGAAAATAACATTCTAACTTCCACAATAAACCTTCATATTGAAGGTGATGTATGAATATGTATGTACAGAACTCTCTGCTTGCATTTTTGGCAAAGGACATGCTTGTTGACTAGATTGTGATAGATTCACGCCATGTGTAGGTTCCTACGGCGCCCTGGTTCCCTGGTCGGGATCATAGATCCCGGCGGACTCTTTACTTGAGGAATTGATGTCGTAGGTCTACATGAAGATTGCTGTAGGAGTTAAAATAGTCAGAAAATCTCAATATATCGAGGTCCTGTTAAACGTGGGTGTGCTGTCTCTAGCGGCTGAGCACTGACTTGTACAGTTGTGTCTGTTTTGTGTTTTTACGATGCGTATTTCTGTTGGATCTGTCCTTGTTTGCGTTGGAAGTGCTCAACATCATCCAGTGGGATCTGCGGACACTGACAGGCTCATTCGTGGGAGGTAAGTCACGTGTGACACTGACATCAACTCTCTCTCTCTCTCTATATGTCGCCGTTGTTTTGTCACCCAATTCCAATCCGTCTTCCTCGTGAGGCCAGATGTGGTTTTAGAATCCACATATGATCGAACGAATCTCACACACTGGAAACCAGAGTGAATGAGTCCAGTCTCTTCTCACAAGAGAACATCTGGGTTGAGCTTTTCCAACGGACGCCTGATGCCATTTCAGTGAATACGCGGAAGAAAAATGGGCACGGGGGCACAGCGTCGCTCAGCCTCCACAGACGGCTGCGGTTTAGCTGCCCAGTTTAATCTATGCACGCTCAGCATGTGCTCCTGCCATATGGGCAGGCAGGTTGAGCCCATTCACGCTTCTATGAGTCCCCACATAGCTGCAGAATCAGTGTGTACACTTTGGAATATTCTTGAAACGTGCTCCATGAAATAGCAATTCAGTTTTAAGACGCTTGATAGTTTTGTTGACATTTTTCTGACTGCAGTGGGATGTTACCATGGCTGCACTGAACTGCTCATCCGTCCATCCGTCCATCCGTCCATCCAAGCGTCTAAGCCCAGCGATGAGCTGCGGTTGTTCACTTGTTGGATGGGTGGGCTTGAAGCTGTGGTTGGTTGGGCTTCAACCAACTCCCAGCTCCCATCATGTGGTGACATGGGGGTTCACACCGCTAGCGCCAAGATCCTGAGAGTTTAACTGTGAATATTTGATGTCTTGTGTTTTTGAATTCTGAGCGTTTGTATCAGTTCTTTGGTTTTGACAAGGGACAGGAGATCGGACGGAACAAAGTGTTTTTGAAGACACACCCCACCCCACACCCCCTACTGTGCTCACTCTCAATTCATTGATGCTTCCTGAAGTTCTAAAAGGCACCAGACTCTCTTTGGAAACCTTGGATATTTTGGAAATTTCATGAAGGAATGACGGAGAATGTTCTAGATGTTTCTAACTGATCTACAGTATAGTACAGCTGAACGTCGCTCAGGGTTCACATCCACAGAGAATCAGTACATGGACCATCGTGTCCTGTTGGAACGTCCCGACTCCACTCTCATACTTCCATATTCATATCGTCGCGTCAAAACAAAACGCAGTGGGTACAAAGAGACGGGATTGTCAGAAGGTAATCAGAGGGTTTCTAGTTGGAAGGCCAAGTCAAGTGTCAAGTGACCTTGAGCAAGACTTTGAACCCCCCAGTTGCTGCTGACGCTGCGTCATAAGGACATAAGGCCACATTTTAAAATACTTTGAGGTAGAAAAGTGCAACAAAAATGCAGCCACTTTCCATTGTTTGTAACGTTCAACATTCAGTAGGAGTCTGTTTAAAACTGCTACCAATGGAAGAGCTCGTATTCCACCCAGCCCTGCTGTGGAAGGACGCTGTGCTGTCACATTAAAAATGACAGGCCCTTTGCATGTTATTAAGTACCCCCCCCCGCGCCTTCTTGTCATCATTCTCCTCTCCTCAGACCCGCCCACCCATCCCGATACTGGACGCCACATGTCCAACTCATTTATCGCTGTTGGAGGGCGCAAAAAAAATCTAAAAAAAAAACACACAGAGATACTGTAGAGTCATGCTTTAGGGTGTGAGCAATTACTGCGCACGTGTGTGTGTGTGTGTGTGTTACAAGTAATATAAAAATGACCTGGGTTGTTTGCATATAACCTGTTTTTTCCACATTACCCATTAAGTGTGTGTGTGTGTGTGAGAGAGTGGGGTCATTGAAGTACAGCTCTTATCGTCCTCTGCTGTGGTTTATGTGGTAACGTCTCTCCCATTCCCATTATATGAATGTGTACACCTTTAACTAATGGATAATACTGTGATAAGCGACAGAAATTCCTCGTGGGCAAAATCAATTCTCCAAGTCCATTGATTTACCAAGTATTCCCAAATAGAATCACACACTCCTTAAAACTGGCATAAATCCCTTTCACTGGAGCCAGTGATTCAATTTGAATGCATTAGTCCTCCACTCAACTCACTCTTATCTATTTGCTCCGCAAACGCAAGAGCTTGTGAATGAAATGATAGAATGTATTCATTATGTCCCTGTCGGTGCTGTTTGTCTTTGTAAATATCTGGCTGTAACGGCTCTGGGCTGTGATAAATGGAAAGGTGCTGTGTCATCCCTCTCTGAGAGCTGCATCCTACGGAGGCCATTCATCACGGAGTCTTAGCAAACAGGAGAACAGAGCTTGTTAAAGGTTTCATAGTGCCATAACGGTTGAAAAAGTGACCAACAAACCTCTCCGCTGCTAATTTATTTGAACAGGGCAGAAAGGTTCACCTGACCACAAAACTGAACTCATAAAGTTACGACGTCCCCTCTTTGTTATCCTCTGTTTCAGACTCAGGACTGGGTTTACACACATATAAACATCGCTCATCACCTGCCTGGACACAGACACACAGAGAATAAAGACTTCCTGTGGAGGAGGAGGAGGAGGAGGATGGGCGATCATGTGAAAGTGGGCACTTTCCTGGACACCGGCCACAATCTCACAATCTCTGTACGCATGACGGGGAGCACGTGTCATTGTTGATTTGTGTTTGTGTGAATGAGAATGTGTGTGTGTGTGTGTGCAGACATTTTCCTTTTTGTTTCTTCATGTATAGCCACCACTTGTAAATTGTGACAATTACGTGTCGAGAGTTTGTAAGCTGTAACTTTCCTGAAAACTATTGTACTAAAATGCACCCAATAAAGGCTCTGGAAAACAAGTCCATCACTCAGCAGACGGTGGTTCCATTTCCACTGGAGTCCAGAGTCATCCAGCTCTCCTGCTTGTCTGCACCACATAATGCTTGGTCTGACAGCTGCTGGAGAATTAAACAGCTTCATCAAAAGCCATCAGTGGTTAATTCGTCAAGTCGTCACTGGAGATACACTCACGCCACACACCGGGAAACATGATCGAATTTTAAATAAACTAGAGGAAATATTATAAATACAAGTGGATAGTAACACACGTTCCAGTTGTGAGGGACGTTCAATGCACGTTCCACAGCAATGAAATGGTCAATGAGGTGAGATGAGGCTGTCATTGCTTTTTAGAATAAGTGTTTCTCCACTCCTCGTCGATGGATGATATCCAGCTTCAGATGAGCAGAGATGCTGCTGAGTCAAACGCATCAAGAGTCAGTGTCGTGTCCTTTAAAACTTGGGATAGTACATATTCATTTTGTATTTAACATTTATTTATTAATGGACAGCCCCTTGAGATGCATCCTCTGGTTTTCAAGGTGGTCCAACAAAAAACACAACACAACCACAGTCACATAACGACATACACACGAGACTCTCACATACTGTACCAACAAGCGACACATCAGTACCCAACACCGTACCTGATAAGTACAAGCAAATACCACGATAAAATTCACACTGACATTGCTGGAGCAGAGTAAAGGCAACAGTTACAATAACGACAATAAAAAACAACAGTCATTGGCATCATCATCAGTACATGGCATTGTACATGTCACACACAGCCAACCATGACACAGCAATACAGATCCACCATTGCACAATGTGTGAAAACAAGAAGCCAACACCACTCGAGACAACTGCACAGTCTGTTGACAATGGTTCTTAGTGAGCTTTAAAAAAGACGTAATGAGTTGAGCTCTCTTGTGTTGATGGGAAGTTTGTTCCAGCTTTGAACGTGAAGGCACGTCTGCCAGTTTCTTCAAGTGTCTTTGGAACGACAAAGAAGGGTTGTTGAATGGTTCTGAGTGATGAGATGGATAACTGAAGTGGATACATTTGAATATGTGAAAGGGGTGAGAAGTCTGGACCCAAACGCAACACACGGGACACAAGT
>NW_027613766.1:27500-33926 GCF_965212315.1 Lampetra planeri
TGGAAAAACTGTCACATTTACCCAAGGTGTAATATGTAGTGTATCAAAGTGTATCTTTGTTTTTATGGTGAAAATGCTGCTGTCTTTTTATGTAGAGGAGGAGAAATTCACTACCTGGGTCAAATGAGGTCTTGTGTCTCAAAGGAGTTCATCAAATTTAATTATGATACATATAATTACCAAAAGCAATCTTCTGTGTGGTAGAAATAATCATTTCAGAGAGACAGTGGCACCTGCAGGGGTTAGACATCATTTAGAGACAGTTTGGAGTGACAGGAGACAGAGATTGAGGGAGAAAGGGAAAGAAGGATGTGATTGCTTTATATCCTACTGGGAAAACAGCAGCAGCAGCCGTGGTGGTCCCGTTCCTCCGTGGAGCTGAAAGACAAAACGGCCTCTACTCCTTAGTATCTGTTTGACAAAAGAACAAAGAACAGGACAAGTCCTGTATTTTTGTTTGTGTCTGAAGACACCATTCATCTTACCTTCGGTTTGGGCGAGCTTAATCAAACCTGCTGGCAAACATACGTGTGCAAATGTGCTTCATTTATCTGCAATAACTGCAGAGCGGCAGGTACGCTGCAGCAAAATCACAAAACAACTGGTGCCAGAGGTGAGTTACAAAGGCTGAAGAATCACAACCATTATAGAGGGTAAGAAGGGGTAGGGTGATAAGAAGGACATTGCCCCGCTTACCCACACACACACACACACACACACACACACACGCAACTTCACAAGCAGCCCGCCCAACCCAGAAAACCCCCTGCAGAGTCTAATCCCACACAGAGCCACTCTCAGCTCCATCCGCCTTCGATTGCAGCAAAAATCAATGAAATATTTTCCCACCAAAATGGAGAGGAACAATGGATGAAATACGCATGTCAAGGTCTTCCTAATTAGAGAGTTCACACAAAAGGGCTGTGGTGTTTCATGGCTTGCAGACGAGATGAGGGAGGGCAGAGGACGCGAACCAGTGGTAGACGGATAGTGAGTGATGAAGGTCGAACGCTTCCCACTCGTTGCTCCCTCCTCTCTAATATCAACTTCATAATTCAACCTCCGCTGCCAAAGCACACGGACATCTGGAGTCTGGAACTGTGCACACACACCAAGCCATTCTCTCTTCATCTCCAGCCCTGATTTGTAAAGAGATATATCTCGATATCACATTGAGGGATGCAAAATTGTGGGAATTTTCAAGGTGGGAAACTTTCCATGGGAATTAACACAAATTTTATATATAGTTGGGGGAAATTACATGATGTAATACAAGTAAACTATATATATATATAGTATTCATATTTAACTTGCAAATATCACATGAAAATCTATTATAGCTTGCTGATGCTAAATGTAAGCTATAGCTTGCATAATGGTCATTGATCCTTCATTAAATATTTCCAAAATCCTCAAGCTCAAATTCAAGGGTTTCAATGCTGACCTCTCACTAATGATGGGAAGGTGAGCTGAAGATATGCCATTCGTGTGAAGGATAGATATTCTCTTGCACTGCACGTGGGTCCTGGTGTATGCAGATGAGTCACAGAAAAACAATTTGGTCAGATAAAATATACTTTTACACACCACACACTCTACACCCATTCGTTATGCTCTTCATGGGCGGGACCATTCGGTGCAGAGCATGCACAGTCCCCAGAATTCATTGTTCCATAAATACGTTTCTGCAAGTCACAAATATTAAACACAAAGTTTTGCAAAGTGCAGGTGAACAAATTTTGCACCATGTATGTTCATGTGTGTATTTATGTCCTGCTGTTGCTGCGTCTCTGCGCGTTGTGGTTTTGACTGACAACGAGATGAACAAATCCGTCTGAGACGTCATTTTACCACAAAACGGCAAAAAGAAATACTTGTTTGAATCGGCTACCTTGAAGTAGTGTAGAGGACCATTTCATGGAGTGATCACAAATCCAATGTTGAACGGACCAGTCAAATCTCTGAACTAGGAACATGAGCTTCCCTGTTACGCAGGTGAATATACATGGACACGTTGCAAAAGTTGTTGAACAATATTTGTGGTTCACAGGTACATACTTATGGAACGATTCATTCTGGTTTTCATGTGTCATGGATGTGGAGGAAATGGATCGGTCTTAAGAGTCAGACGACGTGTCAGAAGCATCTTTTGTTAGGGATTGTTAGGGGTTAGGGTTAGCGATGCCCACAGGTATCCGGTAGCCCGCATAGACCTCCTGAAGTGCCTGCAGGCCTGTTCTAAAAATAGCACTGTGATCATTTGACAGTGAAACTACCACAGAGTGGGTGACATGGTGCCTCATAGCAAAACGCACCCTGGTTCGCTTCCTTAACCTGGGATCTTTCTATGTGACACCGACACATGCTCTCCGTGTGTGTGTGGGTTCTCTCTGGGTACTCCAGCTTCCTGCAATGAGCTGGTGACTTGTCTAGGGTGTACCCCGCCTTTCGCCCGTTGATAGCTGGGATCGGCTCCAGCACACCCGTAAGCAGCAGAAAATGAATGAACTAATAGAGAAATAGTGTGTTGCATGCGAAACGTCAGTATTTTTACATTGTTATATCACTGTTGATGATTCAAATTTCTAATCCAAAGTTAAACCGTTTAGCCGTTTTATTTTCAGAAGTCTGTATCAAACTTAGCTCTTTGGATAACTCGGTACCTTTGTAGAAGCTCACAGTTTCAAACAGGCTGGAAACCCCTGATTTAAACCACCACGATGATGACAGAGCGTGGAGGATAAAACTGACTGTGTACACTGACAGGTTATTGCTAGCAGCAACAGCTGTAACAGCTAATGCATGCAGCTAGCCAGCCGACTGAGACTCCGACTCTGATTTTGTAAACTGTTCGACCCCTCGCAGTCATCTTGGCTTTTGCTCTTGCAGCTGTAGAGCAGAGATGCATGTAAATCATAAATACATAAAACAGTGAAGCACTGGGTAATAGCAGCCATTACCGCTGCTAACTAGCACTGGCCATCCTGACAGCTGCTCGTAGAATTCAGTGGTACATGTCAAAGTTATAATGATATTCATACTTGGTGTCGAGGTAGAGGTTTATGTGCGACTGTTAGCAGGCTGTAAGAGCTCCAAGGGACAAATACCACTCATTCAGCTTTATGACTTCCTAGAGTAGCCAAGCTCCAGTTCCCAGTACCGATGGTTTAAATACCAAACATAAATACAGAACTGTGACAGATATGCAAAAACTCAACATTATTCATGGTATACGACAAGCTACTGCAGTAAGCACAGCCTGCCAGATACAAAAGAAGACTTTAGCAGTATATCCTCGTGGCATTTGTTGAAAATTAGAAAGATGAATTCCTTGTTTTACAGCTGCTCATTTTTGCGATGACTGGGGAGAAGTAAAAGCCACGTTGATTCTCGTGATGATCCTGGACGTTGCCACACTGAAAACAAGTGCTTCTCAGCTCAGTTCCTGGTCCACAGGGCTTATGATTCAAACTTTGTAAATTACTCACTCAAAAACAACACGTCCTCCCAGAATCAGCATGAAACATTTTTTTTCTTATCCCACAAGTTTGATAAGGCCTACAACAGGTGTACATATTTCACAGAGACTACAGGTTTGACCCCTTGGGAATTTGTGTGTGTGTGTGTGTCTGTGTGTGTCTGTGTGTGTCTGTGTGTGTCTGTGTGTGCGTACCTGTAACTCAAGAGGTTGGATGGAGGACAGACTAAGTGGCTCTCAGGGGAGATTTGATCGGTTGTTAAAGACAGTGAAGAGGGACACAGCATCCTCAGCACACTAACAACTGAAACAGGCCTGGTTTATAGAACCATACCGTATGGGTGTCTTCTTCCAGACATAAGAAACAGGATGTATTTCCACGTAGTTGAGCTCTTGCCTTCTCAATACAATGTTCTAGTAACCAGACAGCTTGGGAAAAGTACTATGCAAATTTAAATTTTTGTTCTATTCCTCACTTTGTTCTTTATTACAGGTTTGAATTCTCCTTGTTCCCGTCTTGCATACACAGCTTCCATCATCTAGATTGAAAGCTTTTATTGTTTCAAATCGAGTGTGTTTGTCACAAGTCAAAGCTCAAAAAGCCTGGGAGAACAAACGTAGGGAGATGACGCCTTCAAAACTTCAATACCACTCAAATCTACTGGAACTTCACCCACCCCCTCCCCATGACACCTCCATCGTCCGTCTGCACACACATGTGAAGCGTTACCCAGCGTGATGAAAGGAGCAGAGGAATGCCAAATGATAACTGAGTCCCTCTGGATGTCTCCGTCCCATCCCATCCCCAATCCCACCCTCCTTTCTCTTGTCCTCTCAACTTACCGTCTCCACCACCATAAGGCAAAGAAATGCAGCTGCTGTCAGCTGCAGAGGGCCGTCAGGCTGATCTCCCACTCTCCAGAATGTGTGGTGC
This sequence comes from Lampetra planeri, assembly GCF_965212315.1. Taxonomy (NCBI): domain Eukaryota; kingdom Metazoa; phylum Chordata; class Hyperoartia; order Petromyzontiformes; family Petromyzontidae; genus Lampetra; species Lampetra planeri. The sequence goes on from NW_027613766.1 coordinate 31,913, forward strand.
TATAACGAACCATGCCCCCGCCCCCTCCATCTGCATTGCTCCTTTCCCCATCGTGTTTCTAAAAGCTCCCTTTCCCTGCTTTTTGAAATTCAAAGTCAAAGTATTTCTTTCAAAATGAAACCAGCCAAAACAAATATAATTGCAATAAATATTGTGTTTTCCTTGTAGCGTATTCTAGTGTGTATATGTAATGGGTAATGTGAAAACAAAGGTAATATGCAAACTACCCGTGTTTTCGGGAAATGTACATAAGCTACTACATCTAGCTAACTACAACTAACCACATCTAGCTAGCTAATGTCATCAACGTCATCACAGCTAGCTAGCAATCCATTAGATAGCACTAACCCTAACACATACAACCCAGAAGAACGGGTTGTTTGCAAACTTCACGCGTTTTTGGGAAATGTGCAAAGCTACTACATCTAGCTTACGTTAACTAACTACATGTAACTACATCTAGCTAGCTAACGTCATCAACGTCAACACAGCTAGCTAGCAATCCATTAGATAGCACTAACCCTAACACATACAACCCAGAAGAACGGGTTGTTCGTAAACTACCCATGTTTTTGGGTATACGTATATGTATATGTATATGCAAATAACCCTGGTGATTTGCATATTACCCCGATTTTTCACATTACCCATATATGTTGTTGCTAATTGTGATTGGCTGTTCACATGCAGCGTTTTCTCCTAACGAGGGCATTCTCAGGGAGGTAGAGACTGTGTATAAGAGGCGCTTGCAGCTGCGCTCGGCTCATGTGCTTATGTTGATGTGTGACCTCTGAACTTGAGTCATTACTAACACCTGTCAGTCAGCGGTGGCTGGCCTCTGGAGATGATCTATGACAGCTGAAGTGTGAATGAGACATGCCCAGCACCCTATATCCTGCGCTCCATACTCCCCTGTGGTTACAATCATCATAACTCAAAGGCTGAACTCCAGCACTTCATGTATTATGCTTGTCAGATGTGGGCCTCAATCCAGACCTAGACATTGGCTCTGTGCTTTTATGTTTATCAGACACCACTATAGTATTCTCTGTTTGGCACAGAGAGGTAGAACATCATTCTCAAAGTGAATGCAAATCAGTTCCTTACTTCATCTCTTTTAACAGGATTAGCTTTCAGTTCATATTGACCCACGTCATGTGCCACGTTTTGTCCCATCAGCCAGAATTGGGGTAGATTTCATCTTGGCCGGCAGGCCAGGAATAACACGACATTTAATGTCACTGGAAATATGAACCAAAAGGTGTTGGGCCCAGTTTCCAGCTCATAAATTATCCTTGGCGGCATTGTTCAGCTGTGCTGAGACCTGCTGTCACTCAGAGTGGCAGGGAGAAGCACCATTTCACACCAAACTAACATGAAATTTTTTGTCCTGTTCTGCAAAACTGAAAACTGCACTTGTATGTATATTGCATTGTTTAATGACGTATATGAGCCGTGTATTTTCTTTGCTTTACATTTTGTCCTTCCATTAGCAAACTGATTCAGGTGTCATCCCAGAGAATGCGTGGGGAATGATATTCAAAAAGGATGAGCCTCTGAAACAGCTGAGTAGTGTTGATAATAATGACACATTCTTTTGATGCATGAAACCATTTCGATAGCCACCTGCTCTTTTAGGTGTTGCTGCTGCTTGTGTTCTTGTTCATTGTCTTGGACATCAAGCAGACTATCCAATGCAAACCCATGACAACCAAACTCTTAGGACCCTATTTAGACGGTCTAAAGCGCAAAGCACCAGACGTGCGGCGGCGTTTGGGCGTGTCTCAGTCACTCTCCAGTACGACGGTGCGTTTTCAGCCTGTGCTCCATTGCGAAGAGTCCGAGACGGTTGGACTGATACTGTGAGTTAGTCATGGGTGTGTTTTGAGCGTTCGATCATTCAAGAAGCCAGTCAGAGTGTCACCTCTCACCCCGAGTGCACGTGATGTTGTGCACCCGCCTAGAGGCACGTATTACAATCTTCATTAACAGCCAAATACTGCACTGTTCAGTA